>NC_060268.1:15177002-15396025 GCF_021613505.1 Equus quagga
ATACAATACATACACTTTTATATGCGTGTCAAAATATATTTAAGGAAAAATGTAAATTGATTATTATTGTACATCAGCATCCCTATATTTCCATGATGCTTTGTTGGCTGGTTCATGTTTGAGTATTTGTACAAATAGATTTTCAACTCACAGAGACTTGCTTTGTTTTCCATGTTATTTCTCTGACAACACTTCCCTCTCCCCACTAACCCCGAACTATCTGGAGTAGTTTATTGTACTGGGTAGGCCCCTGCAACGGCTCATTGAATAAATAAATGAATGATAGTCTGCCCTTGATTAGAAGATTAATTTTTAATGGTCAATTTATACATCAAATATGTTTGAAATCAAAAAGTTATACAAACAAGTGTTTTTTCTCTTGGGAGTATTTCTTAAAGTTAAGAATTTTGAATTTAATTATCAAGAAAACCATTCCAAACATTTTTTTGAGATATTCTTTAAACTGTGTCAATAGATGAACCAAAAAAGCCTAGGAAATGTCAGGACTTATTGCGAGATGTTTGCTACATAGCCTTTGAGTAGATCTTCCAGGAAAATATTACAGGTCAGTTGCCTGATAGGAATGATGTGATTGACATGGAGTGTCTACTGAATCTGGTTTGCCTGAGAGACACGTTCTATTCATACTATTTTCCCTTGAGAGCAGGGATGGGGCATCAAACGAGAGTCATGCTTGTAAAAATTATAATGGTAATTTGAGAGCACAATAAGCAGTAAGACAATATCGTGGAAGGAACACAAAACCAAGGATGGCGAGACTCATGCCTCAGTTTACATTTCACCACTAAATTCCTAGGGGAAGTTGGTCAAGTCAGGTACTACTTCTTTTCTCTTTTAAAAATGCCTACTTTGAAGCGACTTTTGAAGATCATGTTAGAGAACAGATGTTCAAAGGATAATTATTAATAAGAAGAGCTTTCTATTCTTGTTCTGACACTGATCCGGTGGGCTGATGGAAGAAGAGTTTGTTGCAGCAGGGCCATCAGGTGCTGACTCTCAGGTACCTCGACGCAGAAAGAAAAGGCCATATTCTTGAACAGGAGCAAAGAGAAGAATATATAAGTTTTGACCCTTAAATCTGTCATCATTGTCTTTAGCATGAACTCCATTCTAGGAGCCATATTATGTAAACTACCAGCAAGTACTTAGAAAGAGTTTCAATAAAAGCTAAGTAAATTATAACTTTCTTTAAAAAAAACAAAACAAAACTAGACAACTTTTTTCAGATTGTCTCACACTTGGCAATATCAGTAATCATGAATATAAAGCAGAACTAATAGTTTTTATGAGTAGCACAATTCTTGATATTTTATATTTGTCTCTGGCTTATATTTACTGAGATTGGCCAAGCCAATGAGGAGTATCTATATTTATCCATCTTTGCTGATTTCTTGACATCCTGGGCTTTTTCTCTTATACTCTTTGCTACCAAGCAGAAATGGGCTTAAAGGGGTCTATCTTCAACCCACAGTTGTAATACCTACCTTATTTCAAAAAGCCTCACGCTAAGGTGGTTTTCCCTAAAAAGTGGTCCTAGGTAATCATGCTCTGGCAAGGCTTTGGCATATTAACCTTTGTGATGTATTACATTAGATGGTCCTCAGACACAGGTCTGAGTAGAACAAAACCAAGGTTAAATGGTACAGGGCCTTTTCTAAGTCAAATAACTTCTAAGGAATTTATCAAACATAACTTCTAGAGTGTCACTGGAGAAGTGAAAAATAATACTAAAAGTCATTGTATTCCTTGCTCGAGATTTAGGACAGTTACATTACTTTAAAATATATCTGTGTTCATGGCTGTCAGAAGAAATCCTAACAAAATCCACACATTTGCCACATCCATTACCACTGTAAAGAATTGCTTTGAAATGCTTGCTCTAACAGTTACACAGCTTCAACTTCCTCATTTGAGGCTGGACATTTCTAGTCCTGGGCTGACAGTCTGCATGCAAGGAGCCAAGCAATGGTGTTGCACCTGCCAATTACGAGTTCTCACTTGCAATGGAAAATAACAATAGCCAATGTCCACTGAGCATTTAGTGTTTCTATGCCTTGTATGTGTATGTCATTTACTGTCCTGTCAAAATTTAATCCCCTGAACAGGACTGCATGGCTGGTAATATTATTTTCTCCATTTTACAGATGAGGAAACTAAGGAGAGAGATGTTAAGAGTTTACCCAACATCATAGAGATGGAAAGCAGAACTGGGCTCAAACCCAGCTTGTTGCTGACTCTAGAGTGTCCTCGCTGCACAGACATGCTCACAGAGAGTTGTGGTTTGGGAGAAGCAGGTGGAGGACTGGCAGCCTGCTACATCTGTTTGACAGTGAGCATAAAAGAATTCTATTTTAATTGCCTTTAATACCAATATAACACCAAAAAGAAAAATTTCTGAAATACATAGTATAAAAAGGAAATTTTATTAGACTGAATGCAAATTGTCACTTGTGTTTGGTATGCTGAAATGTCGAAGACTTTTCACTCCGAGTCCTTTGACAGGCCACACCACCAACACAGAATCAACACTATCAAAAATAAGTCCCTTTAATCTCCAGTCTTTCCTTTTATAAAGTGCCCGTTTTCAAGCATCCTCCTTTCAAATAATCCACCAACCTTCCAGGAACTTGCAGCATGGGAGGCGTCTCTTCATAGGAGACACATGCAGGAGAAAAGGCAGCCTATGATTTGGGCTAGGCCCAGCTCTTTGGTGGAGTAGATGGTGCATCTTAGACAACTGGGCGGAACGCAATGTTTTATAACCATCATGTTTAGCACAACTTCTAGATTCAGGGATGTTTTCTTCATGCTTTACAATCATTCCCTTAAAAAATATACGGTAATAATGACACCATCATCTTGTTTTGTGTTTAATAATGAGACAGATAAAAACTGTAGCCACTCAGGAGTGCAAAAGTGAAAAAGAAAAACGGCAAACAAAAAGGTAAGCCATTTGTTGTAAGAACCTACAAATAAATTAAACCTGGCCTAAGATGTATTGATTTTATGTGGCCTCGCCTGTAGAATAACGTCAGGGCTCCTGACAATCTATTACATTCAATAGGCAAAATCTCCTTATAATTTTTTTTCTGTTTCCTGAATGATGTATAATCTATTTTTTCCTTGATGAAAAAGCAGTGCTTTATAAGCTTGAAAATTCTTAAAGTGGTGAACCAAGCTGACACATTGTACATGGGCGAGTTTCTTCTGCTCACTTCTTCAGCATCATATATGGAGAAAAATTAGTTATAATCGACTCCACAAATGATGAGGTAAAGCTAAACACACGTATACTTTCTAAATATACCAACCGAGTCCAGCAAACTGAAAGTGATTATTGGGTCATCTTTATTAGAGACTTAGAAATGGCATGCCAGAGTGAATGCTTTGTCTTTTTTATCAGAGATTTTTAGTATTGAAGAAGAAAACTTAAAAAATAATTATAGATTTCTGACGAATTTTCATTGAACAAGATTCACTTCGCAACATCTTTAGATCATTATTAGGAAGTGATTCTTTACTGCCAGTACTAAAAGTCATTCCAAAGAAAACCTTTTAAAAACAGGATATTTCACCACAATTTAGAGAGATGCTTTTCTCAAGCCTGTAATAAAAAGATTATTTTTACCATCAAAAAGTGAAATGTCTCTGCCTACATTGATGCTGAAGGAGAACAAAGATAGATATAACAGTTCTAATAGAAGAAGAGCAAATAGACCAATCTTTTAATCTTTAAACCTGCAATTACTTGGTGCATGTCTGTGTGTGTGTGTGTGTGTGTGTCTGTGTGTGTGTGGGTACATGCACACTCACAGTGTTACCCATGCATGTTGTCTTCCTGCTGATAGCCTGGTTGCAGGAGGGAAATAAAGATGCTGGAAATTTCCTGACAAGGAGACTTTCATTTTTAGTGTTTAATAGTGGCGTCTGGTCTTGAAATTGGCAATTGCGGGGCCTGGTGTGCCAGGTGATGTGATTCTGGAACTTCACAATTGTGTGGCCCTGAGGAGGGCTGCCTGACTGGTGAGTGTTTTGGAGCCTTGCAGATCAGGCTGCGTTGGTGCATGGTCAAAAAGTCCATGCTTTATGATCTCTTGGTGGTGGCTACGTGATTTTCAAGATTTAAACTCAACTTTCTTAGAAACTCTCCTAGTCTACCCAGTACCCTTAAACTCAGTGAGTAGGTGACAGGCTAACTGCAGCTTTGGAAAGGTCCCCATTTGCCACTGGTGAGTACCTTGGGCAACAGGAAACTCCAGCTCAAGTAATGAAGCCCACCCCCTAGGAAACCCTTCATCCTAGAAAGAAAACTCCTACAGCTGGCAAAACTCCTTATCTGCATTCAGACAAATATAAAGACTGGAGGCAGGCAAGTCATGCAAATTCTAGAGTGAACCTGTAATGCTGAAACTGAGCAGACAGTCCTTCATAAGCATCTTCATTCATCCATTCCATAAACTTCCAGTGAGCATCTGTTATGGGCAGACACTGTGTGGGGCAATGGAATCAGAAATAAGCTGGGCCCAGTTGCGTTGACAGTCCATGAATTTACAGTCCATGAGACAGATACGTGAAAACATAGCTACAAATCAGTGAGAGACAAGCCATAGAGAGATGCATGAATAGGGGCGAAAGCTGGGAAGAATCAACTAATGCTGCCTCGGGCAAAGGGAAAGTTTAAGAAATTCTCCAAGCTGCCTGCAGGGAGCCAGCAGAGGACAGAGTGGCTGCAGCTACAGAGAGGCCCAGAGACCACCCAAGTCCTGGGCAGGTGGACATCTAGGTAGTTGCCTCATACAGGACGTTAAATCTGGGCTGTGTCTGATACTAGGCAATGCTGGTGCTGTTGAATGATTAGAGGGAGGATTTGATTAAATTTCTAAAATGGGGCCCAGAGAGCCTGGGGAAGGGGAAACCAGTTGCAAGGTCACCATAGTATCCAAAGTGAGCCTCTGCTTTGCAGCCCCTGTGTCTGCAGCCTCTGCTCCTCCCGGGCTCCTTCCAGTGAGTCCATGAACAAACCCAAGGCTGTCACATCTTGAAAGATACCTCTCCTCCATTCTAAAATTCCCCCAGTCTTTCTCCTCACTCCTGTTTCCCCTCCCCAGCTAAGATGTTGAAAAAGTCCTCTAAGCACCTTATCTCCACTTACTTGCACCCTAGTCCATCAGCAACCCTCTTTTATCTGGCCTCTAGAAGCCCCAGGCTGAAACTGCTCTAGCCAAATCCCCAACAATATATTAATTGTCAGATCCCATGGGCATGTCATAGGCCTCCTCCTGCCTGGCCTCCACGGCATTCACCAGTACTGACCACTCAGCCTTCTCAAACCCTCCCCTCTCTTTGAATAGCACCACATCCCCTCTGCTTTCTTTCTTACCCACCCCTCTGTCCACATTTTAAAAAAAATTCAACATGGGCTTCCCCTTTCCTCACCAGCTCTGTAACCGTTCTCATGCTGTATCTTCTTAAAGGAGTGCTTCTCAAACTTGACTACATCAGAAACACCTGGAGGGCTAGACTCAGATGGCTGGTTCCCCGCCCTAGAAATCCTGATTCAACAGGTCTGGAATGGGGCCTGAGAATATGCATTTAGAAAAACAGGTTCTAGGTAATGCTGAAGCTACTGGCCTGGGACCACAATTTGAGAACCACAGCCTTAAGCAATATTTTCTTTTCCTACGGCCTCAGCTACCAGCCACACTGATGACCCACTGCTATGGACATTCCCACAACCTCAGACGTGGCCATCCCATTCCTACATCTCTACCACAATATCCCCCTGGCCTCTGAGACTTCATCCATCCCAAACGTAGTGAATCAATCTTCTTTGCTATTTCTCTCCACACCTCCAAATCTGCTCCTCTTCCTGTATCTTGGATAAAGGCACTGCCCACCTGACGTAGCCTCCACATGTCACAAACTGCCAGGAGTTACTGCCTTCAAAATTCTCTGGTTTACATGCTGCCCCCTGGGCCCACTGTCACTGCCCTTGCCTGGGCCCTCACAGAACTGCTAGACACCGGTGTACTCACAGAGAATTTGTTCCTTTTACCTGAATTCCCTCCTTAAGGTTAGTTGCTCCCCTGAGGCCCAGAGCTGGCACCTCTATCGTGTGCACTTACTGTGCACACTGTCTTCGTCAGCTTGGGCTGCTACAATAAATTACCACAGACTAGGGGACTTAGAGAACAAACACTTATTTCTCACAGTTCTAGGGGCTGGGGAGTCTAAGATCAATGTGCCAGCAGATTCAGTGTCTGATGAGACCTGGTTTGCAGACAGTCAGCTTCTTGCTGTATCCTCACAGAGTGGAGAGAGATCATGTTTCTGGTGTCTCTTCTTATAAGGGCACTAATCCCATTCATGAGGGCTCCACCTTCATGACCTAATTACCTGCCAGAGGCCCTACCTCCTAATACCATCACATTGGGGATTAAGGCTTCAATACAGGAATTTTGGGGGAACACAAACATTCAGTCCACAGTACGCTCTGCTGACATTTTTGAAACCCTATGTATGTAATTTTAGTAGCACAGTGCCTAGTAATGAGCCAGGCACCCTGAAAAGACCAACATTTTGTTGTTTTGACCTGACTTGAGTTTCCTGGGAAGAAATAAGCTGAAATCTTGGCATTGTTACATCCCCTTAAATTTCTCTGGCAACTAAGCTGGCTCTGAAGGGACTGTAGATTATATACTTTTCTCTCTGGATGAGCTTGGTCATGTTACTAACAAATAATTCTAGGTGCTTTTTATTCTAGTAATAGAGATGGTTGGCATTGGATTTCTTTGAAATAAGTTTGCTTTCAAAATAATAAGCTATCTACTCTTGAGTAAGCCTGAGCTGTAGAGAGGGAATTAAGGAGATTTGGCCTCTAGTTCTGGTTTGCTACACGCTGCCCAAGCTCCACGGACTCAAGATCTTTCCCTAGAAAAGGAGATACCTGGCTTACCTAGGTCATCTCTTTAGGGCAGTTTTCAGCCTGTTAGTTTAGAATATTAACAGTCATTTCAACCCAGCATAATGAAGCACCTTCAAGAATGAGTTGATAAAAGAAAACAGTGCTTTCCCTCTGTATGAATACATGAAATGTTAAGCAAAAGAGAAAGCAGGGGTGAGGGGCTGTGGCAGTTAAAGCAGAAACCCTGGTGCATTAGGAACTGGACTTGGAGCCTTGGTCCGTGGAGAGGCCAGAAGGCCAAAATCATAGACTCTACAAATGACGGCAAGAGGAGCCTGGTTCCAGGGGTAAGAGTCACCAGTTATCCACAGATAGAAGAGTTCTCTGAAGTGAAACTGATGTGAGAAATACTATGATTTCCTATATATATATTTAGGCTAACTTTTTAGCAATTCACATTTTTGACACAGTATCCTCTGAGTGACTCTCAATTCTTCTGTTCCTAATGTCTCACGTCAACATTGAAAAAATTATAGTCTGAACACCACCTGCATCACAACTGTTAGAGCATCAAAACGCGTATCCCCAGGCCCCAATCCAGACCTCTGGAATCACAAGCTCCCCAGGTGATTCTTAACGACTATTAAACTTTGGGAACCACTGTTAAGTGAAAAGCACCCACCCAGGTATGGGTAAAGGTGACCCGCTGAAATTCACCTGGACTCAGTCAATACCTAGAAGGTGACCATCTGATCCTTTAACCAGGCATTACCCTAGCTTGCTTCTGCTAGTTATCAGTTACCACATACTATCTTTGTTAGAGGTTGCAAAACTAACCAGTCTTGTATGATTTTAAAACCTATTTTCATTGTGATATCATCATAAACGATAGTATCTATGCCAAGGTCTAAAATCATAATCAGATTCACTGTTGCTGGCTGGGGTGGCAAGGAAGAGGATTCAGTACCCCAGAAAGACCAGTTTGATACATCACATGCAAATGAAGGATGCAATTAATTAAATATTTCACCAGTGCTGTCCAAACTCAAATGCATCCTCCTGAACCCTCCCTTAGCTTGATACCACAACCATCAAATACAAAGGCAGTGGAAGGAAGGGTCGCTGTAATATGCAATACAATAAATATATCAATTGAAGACCAACATTAAAAGAGTTATTTGCTAATGGGCACCATGCCAGAGTTACTCAGGCAATGCTGCCTGCAGAATTCCTAAGCTGAGTTCACAAGATACAGATCGATGCACCTCCAAAGAGAGTCTATATCAATCTCCATTTCATTCATTAGCTCCCACTTCGAGCTGGTTGGCTGCTAGTTAACTCTTTAATGTGGGAGAAACTGTCAGTGTAAAGGCCACTGGGACACGTGCTCTTCCCAGCTGTACTTGACCTGTCAATATTTCTTGCAGCAGGCTGTTTAAACTGGTACGGCTAATGGCAAAATGGAGACCTATGGGGTTTTGAAGGCTTTCATAGCTTTAGAATGGCTTACCATCCAATAGTAAACATTAGTAAATTCATCCTGTTGCTGTATTTCTGCCTGTGCCTTACTATCCAGGTGCACAGAAACTGAGACACAATTATTTTCCATAGTTCTGTTCTTGAACTCAAAAGTATTTTAGACAACACATTATGTAAATGTGGCCCCTCTACAATGAGATACGATCACCCCAAGGACTTGGCTGCAGTGGAGATCATTAGTTTGTGATTCAGCTCTAAAGAAGCCCCAAACAATGAGGGAAGCAACGCAGTGCTTTCTATGAAGTTAGGATTCATTTTCAATTTGTATTGGGCCAGGGACAACTTTATTGTTGCACAGTGGAACAACCTGGATGCTCAGGGGGACCCTCGGCGCATGAACTATTTCAAGCCCTTCTGAAAATGTAAATAAGAGCCCTAAAACATAAAGGCTTGATTACCAAAACAAAGAACAGTCTCAGACCACCAGGAATAGCTGGCTTCGCTTATTTTCTTTCTACAAATATTGAGTTTACTAATTTCCCTTGCCTTACTGTTGAATAAAATCAATTTTCTCAGTAGAGCTGATCTCTGCTTTGTGTGAGGTTAGATGTGAAGTTGATATGCATCCTTAGATACATGGTTGGGGAGAAAGCCTTGAATATTTAACCCTACGTCACAGCGAGCTCTCCCCTTCACCATCCTGTGGGGTGTATATTGATTCATTATTTGACTATCAGGATTCTCCATAGGTTAATTGACATGTTTAGAATTCACGGCAAGAAAATCTGTGCATTATTTTAAAACTCCTGTCAAACTGTTTGTAGATACGTTTTGATAACAACACCTGTTTTTTTCCTCTCTTGGCCAATACAATCCATTGAGAATCCTGGCTTAAAAAATTTCCCTGCAGAATTGTCAAACATATGTATTTGTATTTCATTACTTGGGTAATAGCTGACTTGCCAAGTTCATTTACTACTAGTTGCTTCTCAAACATCTCAGTGGGATAATTAAGGAATACTAAGAACTGAAACTGTACTAAGTTAGGAGGGAGCTGGGGCCATCGCCCAAATCCCAGTCCTGATTAAACTGCTGGCCAGAATTAAATATTCAATAACCAAAATGCTCTTTTCTTCCTTTACTCTGAGCAACTTATCATCGAGAAGACAGAACTACTCCCCAAGTTGTGCAAAAGAGACCCTCATCAAAGGATCTGCTCCAATCAGATCACAATCCTGCAGACTTGCAAGGGAAAGGTATTTAAACTCAAAAGTTGTTAATGGTCTAAATGGTGCCTTCCCTCAGTGGATATATACGTGGAGAGAGAAAATAAATAGTAACTCCAGGAGTACATGCTGGAAGAGAGTAAAGAAAGGCCAGGCACAGTTCAAGGTTATGGCTGAACACGACAGCACTGATGAGAATCTGGACAGCTAATGCCCTCTCTTGAGAAATTGTGGATGTGAAGGGTTCTGGAGAAGAATGTTGAAGTATGATAGCATTAGAGTTTAAATCCTCTCAAAGAATCTTGCTGGCTCATTGCACAAAGAAAAGAGAGATATTTTAATCATGAGCTATCTATCATCACCTGAATTTGAATGCCTGTTGTTTGAAGTCACAAGCTACTGACTCGCACGATGTAGGTTTTCAGGTCTATTGCTGGAACAAAAAAGGTATGAAAACTGAAAAAACCAAACCAAACAAAATGAATGGCTATGGACCCAACAGAGAGAAGATATTGTGTCTGAAATATCATTTCTTTTAAATTTTGGACAAGGAGAAGTAAGAATAATTGAATGGTGGATTTTCAGTATCTTCCCTCTGGAGAAAATGGGATTATATGAGAGACTAGAGAGAATATGTTTAAAAATAAACTATTGAGGAGTACAAGCCCCATTGCTATCATATGACAAATGCATTCGAATCATCAGTCCATAAGTTTTCCAAGTTCAAATACACGTTATCAGAAAAGATACCCAGGGATCCAAAACAAAATTCTCTTTAAAATGCAGGCACCAAAGTAGGAGATGGCTGAGCTCTCTTGTCAGACAAAGACTCTAACGTGAAAGGGCAATTCTGATGATGATCCTCATTTATTTCCCATTTCTCCTGTTTCAATGTATACTCCTTTTTGCCATATAGCTGATAGACTCAAGGGGCCCTTAATAACTCCTTAGAGAGATACACATGGTTTTCCATCAACTATGCATTGGGTGTTCATAGGGGAGGTATTATTGATTTTCCAAAAGTAAAAAAGTTACCTAACTTAGTACTGACATGATCTTGTTTTATCCTATTTCATTACATGAGAAAATTGTATAGTTTTTTTCCCCTCTCAATGCCCAGGAGCCCAGGCTTAAGGAGGGGGAACAGTTCAGACTCTTCAAATAAAACAAAAGTAAGACAGAAGAGCCGGAGAGCTTCTCTTGTCACATTTCTACAGTTTCCGGCTTTCAAGCCGCCACTTACAAGCCACTTCTTGACATAATCTTTAGGCTTAAGCATGTGGAACAGTGGACCAACCAGCTTAATAAAAAGATAAAGATGATATGCAACTAATGGACAGAACATCGCAACTAGGTGTTAACACATCATTCATTGAACTAAATGCTCTTTCAAACTCTGCAGCAGAAACAATTAAAGTACTGACGGCAGTCTTGAGTTGCTTCAAATTGTCTGGCACAATTGATCTACAATTATCTTTGTACTCCCTGAAGCCCCCAAATGCTACCTTCTTCATTGACTTTAAATTTCCTTCACAGTTCTCCAACTTGTGTTCTGGCATACTGAATATCTGACAAACTGACTCTCCAGTGGAGAAAGCCATCTTGCTAGATCTAGGAGTCCTAACTGTCCTATTGAAAATCTGAGCCATATGCCTCTTAATGCTTATCACCAGCTCTTCATAACAAACAAGAAATCTTTTTGAAAATTTAAAGATGAGAGTTAAACTTTAAGACAAAAAGAGAGGACAAACTGTTTTTCCATTAGTTTCATAACACAACTTGTTAGAGAAATTCTAGGATATGGGATTTATGGTAAAGGGGTATAATCTATTTCCAAAGTAGGAACTTTAAAACCACCCATGTCCAGTACAGTCAAGGAATTTTGTTTTCCATTTTTGCATCCTTGGGCCAAGACTCTGATGAGCAATATAAACGCTGTTGATAACATATTTTCCTGAAAGTTTGTTTACATGATTGTTTGGACATATCTTTGTTAAAAAGAAAACTACTAAGCGGCTGGTTCATCAGAATCATTGTGAACATCCCGTGGACCACCACCAGATGTGCTTGGTTTCCAAAGCATTGTGAAAGGAATTTGTTTTGGAACGTAGGTGTAGATGTGTTCATTGACACTATCTTATATAAAATAAATATCTTTCTAATAATATTTTACCTTAATCTTTCCTCCTTTATGTAGTTGACGTCTGGCAGAAATTGTGCAAAATTATATAAATGACAAACCTTGAAGATGGAAAGAACCAGCTGCCTGCCTTGAATAAAACTGCTGTTGCCCTCAGAGTGACAGAGTACATGATCTAAATGGAAAAGTCATTTTCAGCTGTTACATGAAGACCTACATTTGCGTACACGCAGTGGGCTCAAGATCATTGATACAATTTAGTCAGGCAAGTAAGATAGTCCATGGATTCTCTTTTTTGGTTTTTTAGGTTTTTTTGGTTAGGAAGATGTCCCCGAGCTAACATCTGTGCCAATCTTCCTCTATTTTCTATGTGGGATGCTGCCACAGCATGGCTTGATGAGCGGTGTGTAGGTCCATGCTTGGGACCTGAATCCGGGAACCCCAGGCTGCTGACGTGGAGCCACGTGAACTTAACCACGATGTCACCAGGCTGGCCCTATGGATTATCTTTTTATATAAACGGTACATTTGACTTTTTTCTCAATTAGGTGCATTCTGATATAGAAATGGTGAAGTATATTTTAGCTGGAACCAAAATTGCCAAGGTTCTTGGAATTTCACAAAAGTAAAAGATGAACTGTGTCTCATGAGGGTATCAGAATATCATTATTCAGTATCATCATGGAATAAAAAAGAAAGACAACTTTTATTTGCGCAATCCGTGAGGAATCTTCATCAGGATCTCACATTTGCTATCTCAGTTCAGTTTTCCAAACAAAGCTGTGAATAACCCTGCAGAGATTTCCATGGATCTTATTGAAAATGTTTATTAAAATTGCTACTCAACACAAACTTTATTATTTTATACTGTCTAATTTCTATCTTTTCCAAATAATAATTCATGTGGCCTATTGAATGTATATGTGACAATAATGAGTATATTATCTTACATACTCTAATTCTTTGATGTTTTGTTTGTGGCTTGAGCGAAATGTTAATATTATAGAAGACATAGTTTCAGGGAACTAGTACAATACTTTACTGTTAACAAGCATATTAATATTTAACACTGGAAGCCGCACTCCAATCCCATGGTATCCTAACCCTGTTTCCTTTTCCTTTTTCTTTTTGCTCCCCTTTGCACTTATAACCTTAAGTACCATATAATTGACTTGTTTGATTGCATTTTCTGTTTACTGTATATTTCCTGCCACTGGAATATAAACTCCACAAAGGCAGGGGGCTTTGCTTTGTTCATTGTTGTATCCTCAGCACCTAGAATGGTGCTTGTCACATAGTAGCTGTTCAATAAATATTTGGTAATGAATGAATAGTATCACTAGTCATAATAGAGTCACAATAAAGGGTAGTGCAAACATCGAATGCAGTTTTCATTCTATAATTGCTTGATGCCATCTTTACCAATAAAGTAATGATGGCCCAAGAGTCTATGTTTAATAATCACCCTAGGGAATATTGCTAAAGGTGTTAAGTATTAATTGCCTCAAACACAGTGGGAGGTATACATCACTGGAGAATTTTTAAGTCTTGAATAAGATCTTGTACAAGAAGCACTGCTTTTCATATATTCAACATATGGAACATTTACTTATCATCTGAAAAAGGGAGGCAAACTTTGAAAAATGCAATGACTACTTCTGGAACTCAATGTTGTAACTGCATGTAGTTACCTCTTCAAAAGTAAATTCTGCACAAATATTACTTTTTTCCCCTGTTTTTCCTCCCCCAGTCCCCCCAGTACGTAGTTGTACATTCTAGTTGTAGTAGGTAGGATGCTGCCTCAGCGTAGCCCGACAAGCGGTGCCATGTCCGCGCCCAGGATCTGAACCAGCGGAACCCTGGGCCGCCAAAGCGGAGCATGGGAACCTAACCATTCAGCCATAGGGCAGGCCCCCAAATATTACTTTCAATAATATAAATAGGAAATTTTAATGTACTTAGATGATTATAGATTCATCTTCATTCTCATTCTCTCTTTTTCCCTCTCCCCTGCTCCCCCAGAAACACACACACATACACACAGAAGGATGTGAGAGAAAGAATTGTCAGAAAGACCCTGATATAGATGTATAAATGCAAAGAGGAAAGAGCTAGAAGTCAGAAGTCCTGAATTGTAGCTTCAGTTCTCTACTCTCCAGCCAAGTGAGCCTGCCCAACTAACTTCACTTTGAAGATGCTGTTTTATCATTGATTAAACATTTAGGATTCTATCGCTTTCTAACAAGTCTGTAAGCCCACAAATGGAAGATAGAATAAAGTGGGAAAAGAAAATTTATTTGCGTGAATGATTCCAATAGCCTTTCCATTTTTGATGGATTAAAAAAAATCACTAATTCCCATATTGCTTTATTATTTCCTATTCTTTATACCCAGAACATTATTATTATTATTTGGAGACAACAGGGTTAATGTCTGGTCCCCAATTCAGAGCATTGCATTTGGAGTACAACTATGTTGCTTGCAAAATTAATCATAGAAAATTTCAAAATAGTTTATACCATCAATCTCTTTGACAACATATCTAACAGCTTATTTCATCTCGCCTTTGGAATAATGCCAGGTAGCAAGATCTACTATCTTCAGGACAAAGCTTGCAGAACACCTGCTTTGTTACCCACCCTGCTGGATACAGGTTGTTCACCAACAACAAGCCAGTGTGGAGAATTTCATTAATTTGCCTCTGTATCTTCAGTCGGCCCCAACTCTCCCACAGCTTCTTCAAAGGGACACATCCCCACTTGTTGCAGGTGGACCAGACCAGGTAGCAGCTCCTGTGTTGTTACAGTAAAGGAAAGACTTTCCTTACTGGTATTAGAATCTCCTGTATGTTGGCTGCTCTGAAAGTGGTCTCACTTATCATGTTTATGCCTATGGTTTTACACTCAGAATTTAAAATAAGGTGGTGATGTTGGGGACAACTTAGGCTGATTTATATTTTATATTTTTAACTAGTCAAGAGCAACAAGAGAATTATATTATTCTCATTCTAAAATTTAAGTAACCAAGGCAGAACAAGTGCCAAGGTCACCAGTTAGGCCCCTAGCAAGACCAAAATTACAACACAAGAGTTCTTGGTACATTATTTATGTTTCTAATTATATAAAAGGTCATCTTGCACTAAGACAGACCTACACAGTCAAAGAGAAAACATACTGGATTGGAAATCAAACAATATGGATTTTACCACTAATTTAATATAATACTACAGGTAGTTATCCAAGTTGTGACTATATTTATTTAATATTAATTTATTTAATAAAGAATTAAATACCCACTCTGTGCATACATATATGCACGAAGTAGGCAGAAAGTAGTTTCAAGACAACAAATTGACAAGGGTGTGTATAAACCATATGTACAAATGCTGAGGGAATTCGAAAGAATTGATCTTATGGGTCTCTCCTTGCTGGGCTGACTGTTTTGACTTAACTGACGTCTGATCCTTTCATTCAAACTGATGCTGACATAGTTTCCCAAATATAAGGGTGTTTTGGATTTTCAAAAATTCAAATTTTTTTGTCTATTAATTTTCCTATGTTTAAAATAAGATGATTAATACCCTACTCTAATTAATAAAATGAATAAACAGTATCATTGCTCTCAAGTGCTTTCTGATATTCTAAATCAGTGATTCTCCTTATTTTCTATGTCGAGGACCCTTTGAGAATCTTGTAAAAGCTATAAAACCTCACTCCCAATCATAAAAAATAGACGAACACAAAATTTCGTATCAATTTCAGGGATTCACAAGTTCCCCAAATCCTATCCCCTGGTCCCAGGTTAGAAAATTGTGCCCAAACCAAAAAGTAACACAACTTCAGGAGAGCATCCTCATTTACTATGATGATCTTGATTCTAGCTCCACAATCCATTTATTCCGCAAACATTATTGAGCATCTAATATGCGCCACTTGCTGTTCTAGGTGAGGATATCTCAGGGAATAAAACAGAGTTCCCTGACCTCAGGAGGGTAGAAGAAAAACAACAGACAAAAGCAATAACTAAAGCACATGGCATGCCAGTAGGTGATAAGTAGTTTGGAGAAACATTTAGTTGGGAAGGAGTCTGAGGGTGCCAGGGAGCATGGAGGAGGAAGACTGCAATTTTAAAAATGGGAGCCGGTGAAGCCCCGCAAACCGTGTGACATTTAAACCAAGACTTGAAGGACGTAAAGGAACAAGCCAGGCAGGTGTCTAGGAAGGGTGTTGCAGACAGAGGAAACACAAGTTCAAGGGTCCTGAGAGGCTGGCACCTGGGAAAGAGGCAAGAGAGCTGGAACAGAGTGAGAAATGGAGAAACAGTAGGACATAGAAATCAGAGAAATAAAAGATGTGTGGGGAGGGGGCAGTGACAGGGCACAAAGTTCCTCAAAGGCCTTTTAACAGCTTTGGGATGGGAAGTCCTTGGAGAGTCTGAAGCCAAGTACCATGATCTGATTTAGGTTTGAAGAGGATCATTATGGTTGTTGGGTTGGGAGCAGAAGATCCTTAGCTGGGGGGTCACTGTAGAGATCCAGAGACAGTGAATAGGACTTGGATGCAGTGGTAGCTGGGAGGGGTGACAAGTGGTCAGATTTGGGATGTATTTTGACGGCGGACCCAAATGCCGAGGTATTATGCCTACAAGGTTATTTTGGCCTGAGTTGCCATTAACTTCAACTGCAGGGGGAACAGAAGGAAGGGTCGGGGGAGTGGTAATGATGATACAGGCATTTGAAGATTTACTGAGAACAGATCGTCCACCATCCACTCTACTTTGCAGGCTGATCTGAATTTCTCCACTTTTATTTATGACCAGTATTCTCAGTAGCAAATTTGACTTAATATTTTTACTTTTATTTAGTTTGTAGTTGGTTGGATCAGACTCTTCCTATCAAGCCGTCCTTGACTGCTCTAGCCTCCTCTGAATTGACAGCCCGGTTTGGCCATGTACTTGTTGTTTATAAAACTGTTCTCTAGGTGTTATGTAGGTCTGGATGTTTTATCCCCCTAATTAGATCTCAAGGTCCAGAAATGCAGAGTGCTCTCTAATCCCTCTTCTGTATATCTCCAGCTGTACCTAGAACTAACGGTGCTGGGTGCTAGGCAAGTAGAATTACTCAATACAGTTTGGGCTGATTAAAAAAGAAATCTCTGCAGAGCTCTTCCTTACACAACTTCCTTTCTTTTCATTTTTGCTCTCAACTCTGGAAATGGAACAGCTTGAGACATCAAAGCCTTTTACAATTTGACAAAGTTTGTATAATCGGTGAAAAGATGAACCACATGCAACACATTTGCGTCTCAATACATTTCCTGAGCTGCAATCTGGATGTAAATAACGAAGGCCGACACTCGGCAAACTCAATGGGATCTGAAATTTTGATTAACGCTACAACGACATTCATATTATTTGTGTCTTTGAGGGAGGATCAATGTTTAAAGATCTGTCAAATCTGTTTCTGTAGAATTTGAGTGTTTGATCCTTTCAGTGTTTCTTTTTAATTTTCTCACAAGCGAAACGTCAGGTTCATTATCAATTGATTAAATTGGCAGGCAGTCAGGTAACGAACAAAATCATATATGGTTGTCTGAATTATTAAGGTACTAATAACTTCATCATGTTGGCACAGCAGAGTGCTATTAAAGATTATACTAAATGTTTCCAGCACTTTCAATAAAATGGCTTTTTTTCTGAGCGTTCATCCTTCATGTTGGCTGTAAAGAAAGCTTCTTTCTATGGTTCCACCTTATTGATGCATTCCAATTCTGGACCTTGTAGGCTTTATTTAATCTCTTGTATCTGACTAATGTTTATGTCTACTCTTTTGGAACCCACTGGTAATCAGGAGAGTTCTGAGACTCAGAACAGTAGTCTTAAAGATCAGGAGCAAAACACTTGGGGAGAGAGATGGGTAAAGCAGACCACCTGCCACTGCGCATCATTCCTGGCTCAAGCTGGTGCATACTGGTCACAGTGCGTTTCAGAGTCATTAAAATTTACCTATTTTAAATTCTGACACTGGACCTTTCTGGCTCTCTGTTCCTTTTCTCCCTCATTATGGGCTCTAAGCAGGAGTTTATTTCAAATTACCCTCCATTACAGACATGGCATTCACTTTGTGTCTTCCTTCTGAGTGACCTTTCCCCTCTCAGAGTTTCTTCATTTCTAAAACTTAAGCATTTCAAGAGGAGAGGACGTGTGTGCTGGAGGGAAGGCGAATGAACTGACTTGTGTCTTTTTCTTCTTTCATTTTTTTACCCCTTGGAGTTTGCTAATTTGTGAGTTATCCAGGTCCTTTTTCTTGTTCTTTGACTGCTCTCTGCTCACGTCTATGTAATCTATTGCTTGCTACCACATCCATCAGGAGGGAGAGATAATTAGCAAAATGCATATTAGTCAATTTTGGAACTTACTAGCTATTTATATAAGAAATTTTTTGAAGATGAGGTATGGAGATAATTAAATAAAATTACATTTCTCTATTATAAGATTTAAATGAATTTATACTCTGTCTCTTACTATCGTGAATAATCCATTTAAAAAATTTGCACACAATGATTCAAGGTATGTGAACTATTATCAACTAGAGGGGAATAGAAATCTTAGACTTCAGACTCAACTAATGTGATTTTCCACAAACACTCTGACGTCCCTATCTTTTAGCTGGGAAAAGAGAGTATTTTAAGAAAGTATCTGGATGCTATAATCTCACATCTAACTCCTCCTTCAAGCCCAAATTTAAGTTCTATTTTCTCCATGATACTTGTCCCTAATTTAAGGCATCTTTCAAGGTGTCTATAAATATAACTTTTTTTTCTTTTTCTATCATTCCATATCCACTTCTACTTTATCTTTACCAACTGATGTGCGACTTATTTCAACCCCACCATTTCATATAGTCATGAGCCACATAACAGTGTTCCGGTCAACAACAGACCACATATACAATGGTGGTCCCATAAGATTAGTGCCATATAGTCTAGGTGTGTAGTACGCTATACTATCTAGGTTTGTGTAAGTATACTATGATGTTCACACAATGATGAAATCACCTGGCTCATTTCTCAGAACATATCCCCATTGTTAAGCAACGCATTACTGTAGTTGGAAAGTTCTTGAAGGCAGTATCTGCTTTTAAACAACTTTTACATAGGTCATAGTTAATAATACTGTTCTAGCTGCTGTAGTCATTTAAATGACTAATTTGTAATAAAATTACATATGTTTTTTGCTAATGGTAAAGCATTCTTATATCTGATCAAATTTGTTAACTTTCTAGAGGGTTAGATGGATGATATGTCATCTCATGTTTGCTTTAGATTTCTCAGAAAAAAATAGGAAAACTCACTCTGTTGCCCAAGATTGCATGTACCAACCATTTTCTGAGCCCTCCTTCATTAGACAGTTGACACTCTGAGAAGAATGATTGCCTGTTTATTTAGCAGTCAAGTTGAAAAAGAACAAATCAATATGGCCAAACTGTAAGGATAAATTCCTAGCCCAAGTAAACTTAGGAAAACTCAGAATAAAATAAATATTTGGGGCATTATAAGTGACCAAGTTATGCCTATAACAATGTTGATTTTTTTAAATTAACTTTTAAATAAAAGTTAATATGGGGAAGACTAAGTTTTATTCACATATTCTGTCTTATCTAAAGTAATTTTATTCTAGAAAAATAGTTACCATTCATCTTTGCCACTTCTTTGAAATCAGTCTCTTTTTATATTCACATGATGTCCACATGCACACATATACACAGCACACAGACTTCTATCTTCTTGCTCTCACAGAAACACATCTTTATTTTCAAAGAGAGAGTTTTACTTTTTATGGGTGTGAGAACAGAGTGAAAGAACGAAGGACCTCTGCAGTTCCATTTTCATAATAGAATTCTGTTGTTCTGGAATGATTTATTTTTGAATAAGGAAAAATGTAAGGAACTTGGAACACAGACAAAAGTACCTTCTCATCAAAGGTTGTCTATCGTTTCATGAATCACATGTGATGGATGAGATTTATGAATTAGAATCTATGTCAAAAGATTTACAACATACTAAATTAGTTATGACATCTTCTCGTCGGTGCGCATAAACTTTCAACAAAATATCTATATCATCACCACAGGAGCATGGCCAGCCCAATTCTTTCATTCCACTGCAGCACATCCAGACCCTGTCACTGTAGTTGATGAATTCTTGAAGGAATGGGCCTCAGATCAATTAAAATAAACACCACAAGCTGATTTATCAAATCTTTTCTGAATGCTCTCAGAAAATGTCAAAAATCTGATCCATTGACAGAGAAAAGTCAGAGAATCGTGGCAGCCTATGGGATCATAAGACCTTTTCAAAACCATCATAAATCACCACAGAAAACAAATGGGGCACCTTGTGATAAGATTTCTTCTGACAGCTTTGCCTCAACAAGACATATATGAGATAAATGGATACCTTCGTCTATACCCAATTGCCAGTTTACAAAGTTCCAAGTTGTCAAACAGTAAAATACACTAGTATCAAAGTCCTTCCAAATAATATACCTTTTTTGGGTATACAAGAGTGGGTTTAAAATAATATCCCCTTCAGTTCTGTTTCATTGTTGCAAGCCACGTAATATCCCTGCTGGCGCGTGAGCTTTCTAAAAGAAAGCATGAGTGTACCTGTGCACGCACATGCACATGCACACACAAAGCAGGCTCCAAATTTACCTTCATATACATCCTTGTCTGAACTAATGAAACTTCCTTCACTTTCCATTATTAAAAGAAAACTGCTTTATAGTGCTGAAGTGCATCTAATCAAGGGACCCTTTGGTTTTTTTTTAATCATCTCAGTCTTGTCTCATTTCATATAGGTTAAGAACACATTCAGAGACAAGCAATAACAGGCTAACCTATTCTTCTAATCGACTTCAGGAACAGAGAAACGCTTCCATTAATGAGTTTTTGCAAATATGATCAAAAGCTATAGCTATAGGTATAATGTAATAGGCCTTGGATTTCACAGTAAATTTTAATTATAAATTATAACTGATCTATTCCACTATAGGCAGCAAATAAAAAGTCACAGAAATATTAGAAATTTCATACGATATATGGAGCTGGTCTTCCCGATTCAAAGAAGCCAAAGAGCTTCATTCTGAAAGGAAGACTGAAACCTGAATCAAAGGAATAGCACCTACAAATGAAAGTTTATTAAGAACATTTACAGTTTCCACAGTAAAAAAAGAAATTTAGCTTAGTCTTATAGGTTTCAGATACTACTCATTTTCAAATTGCAAGAAATCCAATGGACTAGAGAAATAATTCCTTGCGCTGCACCCCACTGATCCTCTTTCTGCACCTTCAAGGCCTTACTCAAATCCTATGACTCCATGAGCCTGCCTTCCTCAGCTATGGAAAGTCTGATGTGTTTGATTACTAATCCAAGTTGTATCCTCTGGGAAAGTAATCTTGTGCTTCTAGGCCCTGCCACTTGCCAGCTTTTATGAACCATGGTAAATTAACAATTGTAATAGTAGGAAATCATTTCATAACCATCAAATATCTGGGATGGGCTCTAGGATCAGGTTAGGGTAGATATCCTAAAACATGTATAGAACAAGATTTGACGCTTCTCTCTTCAGGATAGTTTAGAGAGAAAATATATTGCTGGAATTGATTATGATTATTAATATTTTGTAGTTGATCCAAGGACTTCATTTGTTCCACAAACATTTGTTGAGTACCTGCTGTGTCTCATGCACTGGACTAGACCTCAGAGTTACCGCGCTCAATAGCAATCACTGAGTAACATTATGCAGTTACTAGTGGAGAGAGAGAAATATGAGCCATTTTTTCTTAAACTGCTCAGTAATCTTGAGGGTATTGTAGGGAAGTTAAATAGCAAAGACCCTTAGAGACCCTTCTTTGTCTTTTAAGGCATCCAAGAATGGTTTTTGCCTCTTAAGCAATAGTCAACAGGGAAGAGAATATGTAAAAATCACTTACCAGGATGTCTAATTTGACAGCCCTTTATCCCAATGATTTCATACACATTAGGTTAATGCAACAAGAATTTCCACTCATTCATTCAGAGCAAGTCTCAGGGTCATCAGTGGTCACTCTGAAATATCTATTAATTTTGAAAATGAACAGGAGAGCACATTACTTCTGAAGGGTACCATGCAAATGTGCCATGTTTGTTTTGGAAGCAGGAGAGATATTACAAAGACTACAGGTGGTGCAAACTGTTAAGATCTTAATCTCAGCCAGCACTTGAAGCTATGGGCAGCACCTTTGTGGGAATGTGGGTGTGTGGCTTTTTTTTCTGAATTTCCTCCCATCTGGGATTTTTTTTTTCTCCTGAGGAGCAAGCAATGAGTTCATCCCATGGCCTTCAATTGCTCTTGTACCTCGCTAATTTCAAAATCCCAACTAAAAATAAGTGCTTTGCTATGAGTCAGTAAATGGAATACATTAATAAAGCTTGAGTGTTTGGCCCTTTTCCAGACTTGAGAACTTGATCACGCTGGCTGCAATGGAGGCTTCGATTTTTTGTTTAGTGTAAAGGAAAATTACCCTATACAGCTTTTAACTCCCCAAGGCGATCCCTAAAAGCCTTACTCAAACTTCTAAGGTGCCTGGACTAGTATTTGAGCTCAGAAAAGCTGTTGGCAAATCCCAGTGAAATTTTTTGACAGATTCATCTTTTAGCCTTTGGGAAAGTGAAGGTGCTGCAGGCAAGATATTTGATTAATGCCAGGAAGAATAGTGTTGCTGGCACAGCTGGTATGTTGGGAGAAAAATTCATCACTAACTCTAAAACTGCCATGTAATTTTCTCCCCACAGTTCTTTTCCTCACTTGACAGAAGATTTGCACAGGACAAACTAGGCTGACAGAGGACAAGCCAGCCAGATGTTGAGGTATCTCTAAACATGACAGATCACTATGTTTTAGCTCAGATTAATTCGCTTATTAGAGGTAGACCTAAATCACTGGTCATTGTCAAATCAGTTGTCACCACCAGCAAATCATGTCACATTTCTGAACAAAAATAGTTCCAGTTTTAAAGAGTTGCTCTAACCTCAGCCCTTCTCTGCTGAGAGTGAGATTCCAGCCAAAAGCACCGCACCTTCCTCCTCACCAAGGCAGGCATTTCAGAAGGTGCACTTCCAGCTCAGCAGCTACTCAGTCACTTGCTTTTTGTGAGGCCAGGAAGAAGAGGGAAAGCGTGATTTCAGAGCCTGATAACTGCCAAGCTCAGAGCTCCTCTGGATTTGTGATCTCACTGCTTCTCTCATCCTCCCTCCTTTGCTTTTCCACAGTGCTCTACGGGGCGTTATCACGCTCCTGACATCAGCCGGTGGCCAAAGGTGAACACAAATGTATTCACCAGTAAAGAAAATGTCAAGAACATCTTTCAGAATGAGCAGGTAGTACAACTCTTCTCTATAAGTTCATACAAAGCATCTTATCCTGAGAGGGCTTGGTGGCCTCTAGCAAATGCATTGACTCTTTCTAGCTCAACTTCCAACAGACCAGTTGTCCAACTTAGGAAGTCAGGACCACAACTGGCCCCAGAGTTGGCAGGCTCAAGAAGTGTGTCAAGGAGTAAATAAGCCATGGAAAATAGTTAATCTCTCCATCCCAGGAGGTTGAGTTAAGGGATGGGAAAGTCTGGCAATAAAAGCAGTGGAAAAATTGACACCAACTATGCTTGCACTGTGGCTGCCTTGTGAAGGGAGAATGGGCCTTCTGTGGGACTCACAGAGAACTGGTGCTCCTGAGAGCAAAAGTCCCTTTAAAAGTGCAATAAATCAAAGAAAAGTACCACCCTAAAAGAAGCAACATTTCTGCCTCTCGTGTTTTTCCTTTTTCTCTTAAAGACCATAGTTGAGTAAATCAAGCTAGGTTGGCGCGTAGAGCAGACACTGACTATACAGAAAGGAATGTATGGTTATGGGGATACTCAGCAGGCACCCTGCATTCTTAGTTCTCATTTGTTTGCTCAAGATGTAAACATAGCACTAGGTCCCTGCCCAATAAGAAAGTCGATTGGTGCTCCTTTTTGACATTACTCAAAAACTATAGCAAAAGGGTGCTTAAAATGGAAAGGTAAGTAATCCACTGACAAAATTAAATCAGAACTAAAATGGAAACCATCTCCTTCTGCCCATATTTTGTTCATGGTACGTCCACTTTCCAGGTCAGAGTCACAGGATTGACATGTTGAGGTGACCTTCGAGTTCTCCCTCTCTCTTTCCCTTTTCTCTCTCAATATCAGGTCAGTAACCGAGTCCTCCACTGCTCCTTCTTAGTCCCTTCCCAAGTCTACTGCCCTTGCTCCAGTTCTGACCTTCTACTGCTCCAATCATGACCATAACAGCTCCTTCATCTTCGTGCCTCTTGTCTCTCTTCTATAATCCATCCTCTGCACCACAGCCAAATTGAATTTCTCTTAGGATTACTTCGTTTGTGCCATTCCCTGCCTTAAAAACATTCAGTGGCTTTCTGGTGCCAATCAGATAAAGTATCAACTCCTTAGCCTATAATGGATAGTGTTCTTAAATCAGGTCCTAATATACACTGCTTATTGCCCAACACAAACCTAACTATTGAGTCACAGTCAATTATTTATTGTCCTCTGTGCTGCCCTTTGTCATCTCAGTACCCATTTCATCTAATGTTTCCTTCACCAAGGATGGCTCTTTATCAGCTCTAGTTATTGAACTCCTACCCATCCTTCAAGGCCCAGTCTTAGTGAACCCACTTCTTTGAAGGCTTCATTGCATCCTTATCTCTTTTTCTCAACTTTCATGGTTCATTTTTTCCTAAAATTTTCACGTTGTTTCTCACTTTCTTCTTTGTACTGTATTAATTTTTGGTATGTATTAAATGGTAAATTCTTTGGGAATTTGGATGAAGAAGTATTCACCTTTGTATTCTTGTTATTTTTAACAGGAACTAAAAATAGGTTTTGAATGATTGAATTTGAAAGAAGTTTAGTTATTTTAAACAACCTAGTTTCTAAAAGTCTCTGTTCCTTACATTGAAATTTGGGGTTTGAGGGCTGAATAACTAGACAGTGACCTGAATTCTTCTATTTTGTTCTGACCTTCAAATAGGTAACAGTGATTTAAACTGCTGAGGTCTATGATCCCAGGGGGCTAAGAATATGGTTTCTGAACCAGGTGGTATTCCCGCTTGAAATACGAGTGTGGTTGTAAGGTCTGCAGTGGCCCGACCTCTCAGCCCTGCCCTCCTCACCTCTCCAGGGCTCCGATCTTTCTTCTCTCCATGTTGCCACTCAGGGTATCCATAAGAAACTTAGGGCAGTAGTGAGTACACTGACCTCTACCCAACCACATACTCCACAAACAATTTTCTGTAGAAAGCTCTGTAGCTTTATCATGCCTATTTACTAATTAATTACTTTTACAAATATTTTGGGACCCCTACAAGGTTTGCTTTTTTTTAGAGCTTAGCATTCTTTAGTTTCATGGACCCCAGGAAAGCATCACAAATCATGACACAGAGCCTTCTAGGTGATAAACGTTGTGAGAGAAAGAGTGTTTCTGGCCCAAAGGAATTTAGAATCTGACGGGGGTGGGGGGTGGGGGTAAGACAAGCACATATGTAATTACCATATAAGAAAGAAGAAAGGCGCCACCATAAAAATACACACATAGAAGCAGTGAGGTTCCAAAGAAACTTGCAAGCCTTGATGTCAAAGAAAGCATCATAAAGTAGGGAGATCCACTTGGAACTTGAAGGGTGGACAGACTTTTTGCAAAGAGGTAAATCTTGAATTCTGACTCTAGAGGTTAGGAAAGGCTTCACGGAAGAAGGTACAAGGATGAATATTAGTGACCGATGAATAAGAGGGAGAGGGATGGTCCAGGCAGAGACACCTGGCCAGTCAAAGCCATGGAGCATAGCACATTCTGCCCACCATGCAGTAACGATGGGGCTGGAGCACTGGAATGGGGGTGGGGGCGTGGAGCACCAGGAGACAATGTGAAAACAGGAACAGAACATGGCACCAAGAAACACCACAGGAAGAAGTTTTCAGGTATGGCCTGAAGGCAGCCACTTGTCCAGTCCCAGAAGGGCATAGAGATCGCATTATAGGAATTGTGGAGGTGAGGCTGGAAAAGTCCATTTGGAGGCAAGGAGAAAAGGAGAAATGACGTCCTCATTTCTCAGGACCTCAATCTTCTCAGAAATAATGAGGGAGGAGGATGCTGACTTCTGATCCCAGCACACCCTTGCTCACAAGACCTCAGAGGATCTCTGTTTCCGATCTCAGACCCAGTTCCAGAGTTTGTAAATGGTCTCAGGGTGACTTCTCCTCTGAGAGGAAGGATTTGTAGGGCCAGGAGCTTACACCCTGGAGTCAGCCTGTCTGACTGGGCTGAGGTTCTCCCACCCATGAGCTGTATGAGTTAAGGCTAGCTACTCCGTCTCTCTGCCTTTTATTTTATCCATATTTAAATCCCCACTAATGTCAATAGTAGTCACTCAAAACACATGTTGAATTTAATTTTCAATTACCTTACATTGCTGCCTGATCTCTACCAACAAATAAAACCAGTAAGCTCTAATAAACTTGTTTTTGTAGGTTTATGGGACTTTCATACCCCTTGTTTCTCTTCCAAATAATTAAAAGGAAAAAGAGAGGTTGGCCCCATGACCGAGTGGTTAAGTTTGTGCTCTCTGCTTTGGCGGCCTGGGGTTCACTGGTTCGGATCTTGGGCACAGAAATGGCACTGCTCATCAAGCCCTGCTGAGGCGGTGTCCCACACAGAAGGACTAGAATGACCTACAACTAGGATATACAACTATGTACTGGGGCTGTGGGGAGAAAAGAAAGGAAGAAAATTAGGAAACCTCAACACATCTTTGTCCAGTGATTCTATCTTGTTAAAAATTGTGAAAGAAGCCTCCTATTTCTTATCCTAGGACATAGAATATAAGAATAAAACTTAGTCTTCCCCATATTAACTTTTTTTAAGATTGGTTTCAAAATAAACATTGTTATAGACACAACTTGGTCAGTTAATGCCCCAAATATGAATTTCATTCTATGAGTTTTCTTAAGTTTACTTGAGCTACAAATTTATCCCTGCAGGTGGGTCTTATTGATTTACTCTATTTCAACTTGACTGATAAATAAACATGTTTTTATGGGATAAACAGAAGTAGAAGCATCCAAATCATCTACTTTTTTGGGGGGGAAAGAATTTCATATAATCTTGGCAGATGTATTTTCTCACTTTAAATTGCTTTTTCTAAAATGTAAACGTTGTCCTTAAATATGACACCACACTTAAAAAGACCCCCATTTCCCCTACTCTGAACCCACAAATAGTCTACAAAGATTTTTTAAATGAGTATATTTATTTTTCAGCAATAATATGTTTTAAAGCCAGATGAACTAAAATCCCTCCAAGGGAGAATTTGATTAATTAAAAAAAGTGATGTAAGTGCTTAGTAACTTTGCCACACAACATCTGCTTGGAAGTCAGTGTAGCTGGAGAGGTGACAATGGTGTCTGTGCCAGTGGAGGGTAGAAAAGACAACAGGTTTCAGGGAGTGGGGAAGGTGGAATGTGGGCGGTGATAAAGAGGCTCAGCTGGATGGGTTGAGCCACTTTGAGCACAAATGCGAGTGGAGAGAGAGATCAGCTGATCAGTGGGGCATCACTGTTCTCCGGAGTCAACAAGGGGTGATTTTTTTCTCTTTTCAATCTCCCCAGCAGGAGACTCTGAGCAACCTCCACTGTCTCTTCCTGCGAGCTTCCTGGATTTCCAGACCCAACTGATGCAGCAGAAGAGGGGAGCTTGTCCTGGTGCACAGTGTTGTGGATGCAGGTCCTCCAGGCCTCACATGGCACCTGGGGCAGATTCTAGTGGCGCCACCAGGAGGCATCCAGCTGCTTCTCCAAGAGGCTGCAGGGCCAGCCTGCAGAGTCTTGCATTTCAATCTGAATAAGTGATTTAATTTCACTCAATAATTCAAAATTAATTTTTAAAGAAATAATTTAATTTATTTTTAATTGATTTCTTCTCTTATAAAGCTTTTTTATAGATTACATTAAGTTAAATGAACTAATTTAAATAAATTTTCACAAAAAAGTAAAATAATCATCTCGTTGATCATTTTCAAAAAAGCAATACCATGCGGACACTAAACATTGATGATGATGCGATTTTTACAAGAAAAAAATTAGCCTCATCTTGAACACAGATTTATTTTCATAGCCAACTACTTCTAGCTCACATGAATGACTGGAAAATATGGACTCAAGGAAAATGAATCATGTTGTGAGGAAATCATCAGTAACTTCTTAAGGCAGTAAGAGAGCTGGACTTAGCATTCTGGAGGGTTTTTAAGTTCTGGAGGTAAAACAGCCCTTCTCATTCTATATTTTATTCCCCCTAGTCTAAGACGCCTCCAAAATAGGCATCTTATCTCCCTCACTTCCACTATAGTTTCTCTCCTTGTGAAATGCAAAATTCAAGTGTTGTCATACACATGTTTAATGATAAACAAAAAACAAAAGCAAAAACTACAACCACAGAATGGTCTGTTTGGCTCATAGCGTTCCTAGAATCAGTAACAATCATTCCACTTCTACCAGTACTGTTCCATCCTGCCACTGGTAATTTGCAAAACATTTTCACATATGCTACTTCATAATGATTTAATTTTTTAAAACAATGCTCGTGCTGGGGGGCAGCTGTAGCTCTGTGTTCTTAGGGAGGTCTGTCGGCTTCTTTTGACAATTAGCAGACTGTCTGGTCAAATGCATTAATGACTCAGGAAGAGTCCAGTATGTGATACTGGAAGCCATGCATCAACACTCGTGAAGCACATCAGGAGACACATGGGATTCCTCCATGTAAAAGGTTCTTTGCATACATCTCCCTCTCGGTTTTGAGAGCACACAGGATGAAGATAAAAAAAGTGATCATCTGGGGCTGGCTCGGTGGCATTGGGGTTGGGTTTGCACATTCTGCTTCAGCGGCCTGTGGTTCGGGGTTTCAGATCCTGGGCGAGGACCTGCACACTGCTCATCAGCCATGCTGTGGCTGCATCTCACATACAAAATAGAGGAAGATTGGCACAGATGTCAGCTCAGTGACAATCTTCCTCACCAAAAAAAAAAAAAAAGTGATCATCTGCTGGAAGAAAATTGTAAGCTGCTCCAGTATTCCATTGCCTTGAAGCCTTGGGTAAAATCTCCAGGAAAAACCCTGATCTAAACTGCTTCCTAAAAGTCAGCATTGTTCCCAACCACCTCTTCTAATTCTTTGCTAATTAATGACCCAATATTTGGAGAAAATGTTATTCAGCTTCAGAGTCACTAATGCTAGTCATCAAATAAAGTTAAGTTTGATACTGGGATTAGGATAGAAACACGCCCAAAAGTTAGGTTTCATTTTTCAGCAAGGTGTTGGAAAGCTATGGGTACAGGAAATGAAATTCCTTTCCAGCTAGATTGCTCTTGTGACCCTTATTTCATGGCAATCAACAAGAATAATCAAGAGTTTCATTTTAAAACTTTTTTTTCAAATATTAGTAGGAGAGTTGTAAAATTACTGAACGAAGGAATCCTAGTTTATGGGCTTCTTTTTTTTTTTTGTCATCCAAGAGCATTTTTTAAGTGTGGGCCTTCGGAAAAAATAACCCCCTCTTTTCACAAAGTTACAAAAAAAAGGAGAGAAAAAATTTTATCTTGTGAGCCTATGAGAGGTAGTTTGCCACTGAAACAACGCTGAGGTGACGAAGAGGAGTATCGTGAAAGATCATCTTTCAGGCAAGGCAAATGGAATTCTCTCTATACACGGGAAAAAAAGCATAATTAACTTTCTAAGCAGACATATGCTATTCTGGGAAGTAAACCTGAGGGGGGCATATAGAGGTAGTTTAAGATACAATTTTCCTTTTTATCAAAAAAATTATATTCTTCAACTTGGTGAGGCTTTGAACTCAATTCTCCCTCTTCCTGGGTTCCCAGGCTTATTTCAAACATTGGTTTGGGAAGGACCATTATGACCTGTCATTAAAATAGGAAATGAAAAGCAAATAACTGTCACTAACTTGGTGGTCAGAAAGTGCTTTAAAAGATTAAACAATAACTCTTCTGTTGAACTTGAGGTCTCTATAATTTTTTCTCGGGGAAACACTACATTTGCTTAAGGAAATAATGACTTAAATAAACAAATGAACAAATCGAAACCCCAGCTCCTAAGCATGTCTCCACACCCAGCATTAGGACATCTGGGGGACGACGCATGCGAGCTCCTGATTGGACCAGACAGAGTCAGAGACTCGGCGCTGCGGAATGGGAGGAACAGTGTGTAATGAGGCATCAGTGCCCAGTGAAGAAAGGGGGAAGATGAAAAAGAATAAGAATTAGCCCCTGGTGCTGCAGAACTCAGGAGACCCACAGAGGCTAATTTCAAATGGCTGGAGCTCTTACATCTTAGGGATGAACTTGCTTCTTGATGCACTTGTAACTCCCATTAATGTTAATGCTGCCAAGCCCACCGAGAAGAGAATAGAGCCCCTTAGTTTGCTTTTATCAATTCACTTCCTTTTTTTTTTTTTTTTTTTTTCAGTGGGGGAAAAGATCTGGTTACCTTTATGAATTAGGACAGGAACCTATGATAATGCACAAATACATTTGGGTTGAAAAAGAAAAAGAAATAACTCATGAGCCATAAATCTTATCCAAAGTACACAGAGAATATGGCAGCTCATGGAATGCATAACAAACCCGGAACCCCTCCAAATCCCCCAAAACATTCATGTCAGAAAGCTGTTAATGTGTCTCTGGCAAATGTTTGGTCAATACTACTAGTAATTTTTTTTACAAAGAGAGAAAACAGAGAAGAGAAAACTGCACTTTTCTTTTAATGATTAGAATAATTCAATGAGAGAATGAGGAGGATTAGCTCCCAGGCAGGGAAAGTATAGCGGAGAAACGAAATTGAACAGATGTAAACTTCCAGGAGATGAACACTGCAAAGATAACAACATCTCTAAAACGTTCATGCTGTAGTCTCAGAAGAGATTCCATAACTCAGCATGGACCCTGTGGGATGATATGGTTGTGGGTCCTGAGGACTTTTTCTTTAGTTCCGTACGTGGTCTATGTTTGGCTGATTCCAGTTGAGGTCTTGGAGATGTGGATGACTGAGAATAGGCACGCAGCGGAAATGGCTAAGGGGATGCAACATTTGTAGCAGAATCATTATCCTTGCAATAGGCTTCTAAGCTGGGCTCTCACCAACTGGCCCCACTAAAGCTTATTCTGAACATAGGTGGGATCTCTGAGCCTCACTGTCTGCAATAGTTTCTTCAGTTCTGAATTGAGGAACATATTTTTCAGCGATAGCTCTCCCTCTTAAACATTAACTCCTTATTCTAGAGTCAGAAGCTCTCAATCTTTTATTCACTATATTTTTTGTTAATGATAGCGACTAAAAGCCATAAGGATGAAAAAGCACAAGTTCGAGTGTCTTGAGTCTGCATTTCAGACTCTTGTCCCCATATGCACAAATTCTTTAAAACTGCCATTTTATTTTTGTTCTTCCACTTTTAAACTCCACATTGCCTAATACTGGAGTGAATACACACATACACATCACTCGGATAAAATAATGCAAAGTTGTACCTAAATGAAAGAGACAGAAAAAATTATAAGGCTAGATAGTGGAGTGCAGTCAAATATTCATTATGTAATGTGAACCTAACAGACTTTCTAAAAAATGTTAGAAATAGCCTATTGAGGATGTTATCTAAAATGTTCAATTTAATCTAAATTGCCCAAATTTCTTGAGAGATTTCTAAATCATCAATGAGTTAACCATTAGATATTCCTAACGACTTTATTAGACGTATAACTGACAGATGATAAACTGCATGCATTTGAAGTATTCAACTTGACGATTTTTGATACATACATATACCTGTGAAACCTTCACACGATCGAATAATGAACAAACACATCCATCACCTCCAAAGTCCCCTTGTGACCTTTTATCATACCCCTTTGACCTCTCCTCGACCACCAACTCCCATCCACAAGCAACTACTGATCTTTCTGTCACTACACGCTAATTTGCATTTCCTAGAATTTTATATAAATGGAAGCATAATATATACTCTTTTTTGTCTGGCTTATTTCACCTAACATAATTATTTTGACGTTCATTCATGTGGTATTATGTGTCAAAATTTATTCCTTTCTATTGCTGAGCAGAAGTATCCTATTTTATGGATATACCACATTCACCTAGGGATGTACATTTTGACCATTTCAGTTTTTGACTATTACAAATAAAGCTTCTATGAATGTTCATGTACAAGTCTTTGTGTGGACATATGCTTTCATTTCTCTTGGATATATACCTAGGTGTGGAATGGCTGGGTCATATTATATGTACATGTTTAACTTCTTAAGACTGCTAAATTATTTCTCTAAAGTGGTTGTATCATTTTTATTTTCCCATTAACAGTGTATAAGAGTTCTACTCCCACCGCATCCTGGCCAACACTTAGGCATTCCAATAGGCATGTAGTGGGATCTCATTGTGGTTTTAGTTTGCGTTTCCTTAATGACTAATGATATCGAACATCTTCTGCTTTGTTGCCATCCATGCATTTTCTTTGATGGAATTGCTGTTCAAATGTTTTGCCCATTTTTTAATTGGATTGTTTGTTTTCTTATTACTGAGTTTTGAGAGTTCTTTATGTATTCAGGATAAAAGTCTTTCCTCAGATATACGATTTACAAATATTTTCTTCCAGTCCATTGCTGGTCTTTTCACTCACTTTAACACAGACTTTCAAACGGCAAGAGTTTTTAATTTCAACGCAGTCCAATTCATCAACTTTTTCTTTTTTGGACAGTGCTTTGGTGTCATAGTTAAGACATTTTGGCCTACCTCAAGGTCACAAAAGTTTTCTCATACATTTTCTTCTAGAAGCTTTATAGTTTTAGGTTTTACATTTAGGTCTATGATCCAGTTTAATTTTTTTAATATGGTAAGATGTATGGACCAAATTCTTTTTGCATATGAATATCCAATTGTTCCAGCACTAATTGTTGAAATGACTAATTTTTCCTCTGCTGAATTACCTCTGTACCTTTGTTGAAAGTCAGTTGTCTATAAATGTGTGGCTCTGCTCTACTGATGTATCTGTCTAACATTATGCCAAAACCACACTGCCTTGACTGCTGTATATTTATAACAATTCTTGAAATTAGGTAATATCAGTCCTCCAACTTTGTTTTTCATTTTCAAGGTTATTTTTTTGGTCATTCTAGGCACTTACATTTCCATGTGAATTTTAGAATCTGTGTGTCATTTTGTACAAAAACATCTGCTGGAATTTTGATTGAGATTGTATTGAAACTATAGATGAATCTGGGGAGAAGTAACCTCTGAATATTACTGGGTTTTCTGCCCCATAAAAATGGTATCCCTCCATTTATTTAGGTCTTTTTAAATTTCTCTCAGTAATGTTTATAGTTTTTAATGTATAAGTCTTTCATGTCTTTTGTCAGATTTAGCCCTACCTATTTAAGTAATGAAGAATGCTATTGTAAATGGTACTGGCTCACTAATTTCAATTTCTGATTGTTTATTACATATATAGGAATATAGAAATTCAATTGATTTTGTATATTGATCTTATATCTTGCAACTTTGCTAAATTCACTTACTAGTTCTAATAGTCTCTTATGGATTCAATCAGGTCTATATGTAGATTTTGTACGTAGATGATGATGCTGCGAGTGAATAAAGACAGTTTTACTTTCCCCGCCCTCCCCTCCTTCTGGAAGACTTTCTTTCTTTTTCTTGTCTTACTGCATTAGCTAGAATGTCTAGACCAATGTTAAATTGAAGGAGTGAGAGTAGGCATTCTTGTTTGTTTTTGATATTAGGCCCAGAGCATTCAGTTTTTCACTATTAAGTGTGATGTTAGTTGTAGGTTTTTTCTAGATGTTTCTCATCAATATGAGGAAGTTCTATTTTATTCCTACTTGGCTAAGAGTTTTCATTGGTTTTCTCAAAGAACAAGTTTTTTGTTTCATTACTTTTCTTGTTTCTATTTCATTGATTTCCACTTTGATTGTTATTATTTCCTTTCTTCTGCTTACTTGGATTTTTAAAAATTTTGGATAGACGCCAATGTCATTGATTTGTGATCTTTCTTAATTTCTAATATAGGCATTTAGTGCTCTAAATTTCCCCCTAACTACTGCTTTAGTGGTCTCCTGCAAATTCTGACATATTGTATTTTCATTTTTATTTCATTCATAAAACATTTTAATTTTCCTTTTGACATCTTCTTTAAAACGTGTTATTTTGAAGTGTGTTTAGTTTCCAAATATTTGGGCCTTTTCTAAAGGTTTTTCTGTTAATAATTTCTAATTTAACTCTCTTGTGGTTAGAAAACATACTTTGTAAGATTTAAATCTTTTAAAATTTACTGAGACTTGCTTTATGGCCCTGAATATGATTATTTTTGTAAATGTTCCGTGGGTTCTTAAAAAGAATGTGTATTCTGCTGTTGTTGGGTGGAGTTATTTTTGTTTTATAAATGTAAATTTGGTCCCGTTGGCTGACAGTGTCATTTAAATCTTCTATACCACTACTGATTTCTGTCTATGAGAAAGAGGTATAACAATCTCCAACTATAATGCGGATTTATTTATTTCTCCTTGCATTTCTATAATTTTTGATTCATATATGTTGAAACCTTGTAATTAACTGTATAAGTATTTGGGATTGTTATGTTCTCTTATGAAATGATCCACTTTTCATTATGACATAGTCTTCTTTATCCATGTATATTTTTTGTTCTGAAATCTACTTTGTCTGATAGTAACATAGCCACTCTGCCTTTCTATTAGTGTTAGCATGGTATATCCTTTTCCATATTTTTACTCTTAATCTATATTGTCTTTATATTTGAAGTGTGTGAAGTGTGTTTCTTGTAGGCAGCATATAGTTGGGTTTTGCTTTTTTTTTTAAATCCAATCTGACAATCTCTACTTTTTAATTTGGGTATTTATAATATGTACATTTAATGTGATTATTGATTTGGTTGGGTTTAAATCCATCATCTTGCTATTTGTTTTCTATTTGTCACATCTATTCTTTGGCCCCTTTTCCTCTTTTTCTGCCCTCTTTTGTATTAACTGAGCATTTTTTTTAACTATTTTCTGTCCTTTGTTAACTAGTTAGCTGTAATTCTTTGTTATTTTTGTAGTTGTTCTAGGCTTTATAGTACACATCTTCAACTTAACAAGTCTCCCTTCATGCGACAGTATACCAGTTCGCATAAAAGAGCCTTCCAATAGTATACTTCTTTTCTCCTCTCCTGAACTTTGCACCAGTTTTTCATGCATTTTATTTTTATATATGCTATAAATCCCACACTGCTGCGAAAGATAACATGACTGGAGCCATTTTAAAATAGAGCTGGAGCCCCCACTCCAGAGGAGCTGCCTTGCTTGACTCATTCCTTGAAACTTGGACTAGACCAAAGCTTTGGAGTGAGCCAAAATGGCAGTTGTTATACAAGCAATTGTTTGAGAAGTCAGCAGAAGAACAGACATCCTTATCACAAACACTGATGATTGTGGACTTTCTGAAGATAGAATCAATAGTCAATCAACGTTTAGCCAAAACCTGCTTATGCCACCAATTCCAATTAAAATTCTTTGTAATACAACCTCCCTCCTTTTCCGGCAGCAGCCCCTGACTTTTACTCCATATTTGGGTTTCTACCTGAATTTGTGCTACCCAAATTGCAATTCTTTGATGACAAATAAACACCTTGCCTCTTAAACTGGTTCCTGTTTTTGTAGGTTGACACTACATTGCTATTATTTTTGTTTCAACAGTCCACTTTCTTTTAAAGAGATTTGCATATTAAGAAAAAATCTTATATATTTACTCAAGTTGCCATTTCTGGTGCTCTTCATTCTTTGTGAATATTTATATCTGGTATCATTCAGTGGGTGTAGATTTCTAGGCTGACAATTTTTTTTCCAGTATTTTGAAGACGTTGCTTCACAGCTTCCAATAAGAAATCTGCTTTCATCCCTGTATTTATTCCTCTGTATGTAAGGCCTTTTTTTCTTTGGCTCTTCTTTCTCTGGCTGTTTGTCACTGGTTTTGGGCAATTGAATTTATTATGTGCGTTGGTGTAGTTTTCTTCATGGTTTTGTGGTTGGGCTCCATGGGCTCCTTGGATGAGGGTTTATAGTTTTCATCAAATTTGGAAATTTTCAGCCATTCTTTCTATGAATATTTTTTCCATTCTCCCTTCTCTCCTCTCCTTCAGGGACTTATATGTATATTACGCTGCTTCAAGTTGTCCCCCAGCTTAGTGATTCTCTGTTCATTTATAAAAGCTCTTTTTGCTCTTTCATTTTAGAGAGTTTCTATTGCTGTTTTCAGTTACATAGTACTTTCTTCTGCAATTTCTAATTTACTGTTAATCTCATCTACATTGTAGTTTTGATAGGCAGAAGTTAAATTTGGGTTTCTTTTATATCTTCCATGTCTACTAACTTTTTGAACATATGGTGTACAGCAATAATAACCATTTTAATGTCCTTCCTTCCTAATTCTAACATTTCTATCAGTTCTGGTAAGTTTTGATTAATTGATTCATCTGTTTATTATGGGCTGTATTTTCCTTCCTTCCATATCTGGTATTTTTGATTGTATGTGACATTGTGAATTTTACATTGTTGGCTCATAGATATTCTTGTATTCCTATAAATGTTATAGAGATTTGTTCTGGGACACAGTTAAGTCACTTGGAAAGTCTGATCCTTTTGGGTCTTGCTTTTAAGATTTGTTAGATGGGACTGGAAGAATGCTCAGACTGGGACTAATTATTCCCTACCACTGAATCAAGATCCTTTTGTATGCTCTACCCAATGCCCTTTGAGTCCTCATCATTTCCAGTCTGGCTAGTGGAAATAGGCACTGTTTTCAGCCTTACTTGAGTGCTGAGCACTGTTACCTCTAATTCTTTCAGATAGCTCTTCCTCCATCTTCACTTGCTTTCTTCACATGCATACACCGATCAGTGCTCAGCTGAATAATTAAGGGTGACCCTCTACAAATTTCTGGAATTCTCTGTGTGGCTCTCTCATCTCTGGTTCTCTGCCCCGTGAATTCTAGTCATCTAGGTCTCCACACACCCTCAGTTCTGTTTCCTCAACTCAGGGAGTCCTCCAGGCTCTTCCAGAGATCTGATCCCTGTAAGCTGGAGCAATTGTTGGACTCACTATTGTTTCCTGTCTCTCAGAAGTCACTGCCCTCCACTGCCTTACTGTCCTTACTGGAGGTAGAATCACTGTTCTTACTGGAGATGGAATCACTTCCACCACTTCCATCTCCAGTAAGATACAAAGCAATGTTTTATATCTTTTGTCTCTTTTCTGATTTTTCAAGTGGGAAGGTAAATTGTGGTAACATTGGCTTATAACATTATATAAATTTCAAGCGTACATCATTATATTTTGATTTCTGTGTAGATTACATCGTGTTCCCCACCCAAAGACTGATTACAATCCATCACCACACACGTGCATAATCACCCCTTTCCCCTCCTCCTTCCCCCTGTTCTCTCTCATAAACACCAATCTAATCTCTGACTCCATATGATTGTTTGTTATTGTTTTTATCTTCTAGTTATGAGTGAGATCATATGGTATTTGACTTTCTCCCTCTGACTTATTTTGCTTAGCATAATCCCCTCAAGGTCCATCCATGTTGTCACAAATGGCCGGATTTCATCATTTCTTATGGCTGAGTAGTAGTCCATCGTGTATAAACACCACATCTTCTTTATCCATTCGTCCCTTGATGGGCACCTAGGTTGCTTTCAAGTCTTGGCTATTGTGAATAATGCTGCAGTGAACATAGGGGCACATGTGTCTTTATGCATTTGTGTTTTCAAGTTCTTTGGATAAATACCCAGCAATGGAATAATTGGATTATGTGGTAGTTATATTCTTAGTTTTTTGGGGAATCTCTATACTGTTTTCCATAGTGGCTGCACCAGTTTGCACTCCCACCAGCAGCATATGAGAGTTCCCTTCTCTCCACATCCTCTCCAACACTTGTTTCCTGTCTTATTAATTATAGCCATTCTGATGGGAGTGACATATTATCTCCTTGGAGTTTTGACTGCATTCCCCTGATAGTTAAGGGTGTTGAACATCTTTTCATATGCCTGTTGGCCATCTGTATATCTTCTTTGGAGGAATGTCTGTTCAGATCTTTTGCCCATTTTTAATTGGGTTGTTAGTTTTTTTGTTGTTGAGATGTATGAGTAATTTATGTGTTTTGGATATTAACCCTTTATCAAATATATGCTTTGCAAATATCTTCTCCCAATTGTTAGGCTGTCTTTTTGTTTTGTGGATGGTTTCCTTTGTTGTGCAGAAGCTTTTCAGTTTGATGTACTACAATTTGTTTATTTTTTCTATCGTTTCCCTTGCCTACTCAGACATGGTATTTGAAAATATGCTCCTAAGACCAATGTCAAAGAGCGTACTGCCTATGTTTTCTTCTAGAAGTTTCATGGTTTCAGGTCTTACATTCAAGTCTTTAATCAGTTTTCAGTTAATTTTTTTGTATGGTTTAAGAAAATGGTCTACTTTCCTTCCTTTGCATGTGGCTGTCCAGTTTTCCCAACACCATTTATTGAAGAAACGCTCCTTTCTCCATTGTATGCTCTTGGCTCCCTTGTCGAATATTAGCTGTCCATAAATGTGTGGGTTTATTTCTGGGTTCTTGGTGCTGTTCCATTGATCTGTGTGTCTGTTTTTGTGCCAGTACAAGGCTGTTTTGGTGACCATGGCTTTGTAGTATTTTGAAATCAGGGAGTGTGATATCTCCAGCTTTGTTCTTTTTTCTCAGGAATCCTTTGGCTATTCAGGGTCTTTACTTGTTCCATATAAATGTTAGGATTCTTTCTTCTGTTTCTGTGAAAAATGTCATTGGAACTTTGATAGGGATTGCATTGAATCTGTAGATTGCTTTAGGAAGGATCGACAATTTAACTATGTTAATTCTTCCACTCCAAGAGCATAGAATATCTTTCTATTTTTTGTGTCTTCTGTTTCTTTCAACAATGTTTTACAGTTTTCAGTGTACAGATGTTTCACCTCTTTGGTTAAGTTTACTCTTGGGTATTTTATTCTTTTCGTTGCAATTGTAAATGGGATTGTATTCTTAATTTCTCTTTCTCCTCCCTCATTTTTACTACATAGAAATGCAACTCACTTTTGTATGTTGATTTTGTATCCTGCAACTTTACCATATTCATTTATTATTTCTAAAACTTTTTTGGTGGCTTCTTTAGGGTTTTCTATATATAAAATCATGTCATCTGCAATTAGTGACAGTTTCCAGTTTGGATCCCTTTTATTTCTTTCACTTGCCTGATTGCTCTGGCTAGGACTTCCAATACTATGTTAAATAAGAGTGGTGAAAGTGGACATCCATGTCTGGTTCCTGTTCTTAGATGGATAGCTTTCAGTTTTTCTCCATTGAGAATGATATTAGCTGTGGCTTTGTCATATATGGCCTTTGTTATATTGAAGTACATTCCTTCTATACCCATTTTATTCAGAGTTTTTATCATAAATGGATGCCATATTTTGTCAAATGCTTTCTCCACATCTATTGAGATGATCATGTGATTTCTTATTCTTCATTTGTTAATGTTGTGCATACACATTGGTTTGTGGATGTCGAAGCATTCCTGCACCTCTGGAGTAAATCCCACTTGATCATGGTGTGTGATCTTTTTAATGTATTGCTGTATTCAATTTGCTAGTACTTTGCTGAGGATTTTTTTTTCTATAGGGCTTTTTTTTTGGAATACTGGCCCTGAGCTAACATCTGTTGCCAGTCTTCCTCTTTTATGTTTTTGTTTCCTTTCTCCCCAAAGCCCCAGTACATAGTTGTATAACCTAGTTATCAGTTGTTCTAGTTCTTCTATGTGGGATGCCGCCACAGCACGGCCTGATGAGTGAGGCTGGTTCTGCGCCCAGGATCTGAAACAATGAACCCGGGCTGCTGAAGCGGAGCACGGGAACTTAATACTCGGCCACAGGGCTGGACCCTTGTTGAGGATTTTTGCATTGATGTTTATCAGCCATATTGGCCTGTAATTTTCTTTTTTTGTGATGTCCTTGTCTTGTTTTGGTATCAGGGTATTGTTGGTTTCGTAGAATGAGTTAGGAAGCTTCCCTTTCTCTTCAATTTTTGGAAGAGTTTGAGAAGGACAAGTAGTAAGTCTTCTTTGAATGTTTGGTAAAATTCACCAGGGAAACTGTCTGTTCCTGAACTTTTATTTTTGGGGAGGTTTTTGATTACTGTTTCGATCTCCTTACTGGTGATTGGTCTATTCAACTTCTCTATTTCTTCTTGACTCAGTTTTGAAAGGTTGTATGATTCTAAGAATTTATCCATTTCTTCTAGATTATGCAATCTGTTGGCATATAGCTTTTCATAGTATTCTCTTATAATCTTTTGTATTTCTGAGGTGTCCATTGTAATTTCTCCTCTTTCGTTTCTGATTTTATTTATTTGAGCCCTCTCTCTTTTTTTCTTGGTGAGTCTAGCTAAAGGTTTGTCAATTTTGTTTAACTTTTCAAGGAACCAGCTCTTTGTTTCATTGATCTTTTCCACTTTCTTTTTAGTCTCTGTTTCATTTAATTCTGCTCTGATTTTTATTATTTCTTTTTTTTCCTTCTACTGATTTGGGGCTTTGTTTGTTCTTCCTTTTCTAGTTTCTTTAGGTACACTGTTGGATTGTTTGATATTTTTCTTCTTTGCTGAGGTATGTCTATATTGCTATAAACTTCCTTCTTAGAACTGCTTTTGCTGTATCGCATAAATTTTGGCATGCTGCATTTCCACTTTCATTTGTCTCCAGGTATTTTTTGATTTCCCTTTTGATTTCTTCATTGACTCATCATTGTTCACTAGCATTTTTCTTACTCTCCACATATGTGTAGCTTTCTGATTTTCTTCCTGTAGTTGATTTCTAGTTTCATACCATTGTGGTCAGAAAACATGCTTGATATTATTTCAATCGTCTTAAATTTATTGAGACTTGTTTTGTGGCCTAATATGTGATCAATCCTGGAGAATGTTCCATGCACATTTGAAAAGTATGTGTATTCTGCAGTTTTCGGATGGAATGTTCTGTATATATCTACTAGGTCCATCTGGTCTAATGTGTTGTTTAAGGCCAATGTTTCCTTATTGATCTTCTGTTTGGATGATGTATATATTGGTGTAAGTGGAGAGTTAAAGCCCCCTACTATTATTGTGTTGTTGTCTATTTATCCTTTTATGTCTGTTAATAATTGCTTTATATATTTAGGTGCTCCTATGTTTGGTGCATAGATATTTACAAGTGTTATATCCTCTTCTTGGATTGTTCCCTTTATCATTATGTAGTGCCCTTCTTTATCTCATATAGTTTTTGTTTTAAAGTCTATTTTGTGTGATATAAGTATTGCCATCCCAGCTTTCTTTTCATTGCCATTTGCATGGAGTATCTTTTTCCATTCTTTCACTTTCAGTTTGTGAGTGTCGTTAGGTCTAAAGAGTTTTTCTTGTATGCAGCATATACATGGGTCTTATTTTTTTATCCAAATGGCCACCCTATGCCTTCTGATTGGAGAATTTAGCCCAATAACTTTTTAAGTCACTATTGATAAGTATACGCTGATTGCCATTTTGTTACTTCTTTTTTGGGTGTTTCGGTAGTTCTTCTCTGTTCCTGTCTTCTTCTCTTGCTCTCTTCCCTTGTGGTTTGATGGCTTTCTTTAGTATTATGTTTGGGTTCCTTTCTCTTTATTTTTTATGACTCTATTATTGGTTTCTGGTTTGCGATTACCATGAGATTCATATATAATAGTCTACATACATAGCAATCCATATTAAGTTGATGGTCTCTTTAGTTTGACCTCTTTCTAAAAACTCTACACTTTTACTCCTCTCCTGCCACACTTTATGTTTTTGATATCATATCCAATTTGGTTTTTTGTGTGTGTGTATCCATTACCCTCTTATTCTAGAAATAGGTAATTTTAGTACTTTTGTCTTTTGACCTTCATAGGTGGTTGATCTGCTACCTTTACTGTATTTTTGTCTTTACCAGTGATTTTATTGCTTCTTTTCTTTTCATAATTTTCTAATTCCTATTTGTGGTCTTCTGTTTCCCACCTATTAAGTCCTTTTAGCATTTCTTGTAAGACTGGTTTCTTGGTGACAGAGTCCTTTAATTCTTGTTTGTCTGGGAAACTTTATTTCTCCTTCCATTAAGACTGATAAACTTGCCAGCTAGAGTATTCTTAGCTGTAGGTTTTTCCCTTTCAGCACTTTAAATATATTGTGTCCCTTCTTTCTGCCTGTAAGGTTTCTGCTGATAAGTCACCTGATGACCTTATGGAGTTTCCTTTGTATGTTACTTGTTGCTTTTCTCTTGTGAGTTTTAGGATTCTCTCTTTATCTTTAATTCTTGACATTTAAATCACAATGTGTCTTGGTGTGGGCCTTTTCAGGTTTATCTTGTTTGGTGCTCTCTGTGCTTCCTATACCCGGATGTCTCTTTCCTTCCTGGGATGGGAAATTTTTCAGCTATTATTTCTTCAAATAGATTCTCTGCCACTTTGTTTTTCTCTTCTGGGATACCTGTAATACAAATGTTAGTGCACTTGATGTTTTCCCAGAGGTCCCTTAGACTGTTCTCGTTCTGTTTAATTCTTTTGTCTTTTATGTGTTTAGCTTGGTGATTTTCTCTAGTCTGTCATCCAGCTAGCTGATCTGTTCTTCTGTATTGTCTACTTGGCTATTGAGCCCTTCTAGTGAAATTTTCATTTCCAGGATTGTATTCTTCATTTCTGATTGGTTCTTTTTAATATTTTCCAGTTCTTTGTTGAAGTTCTCACTGAGTTCATCCATTCTTCTCTCAACATCAGTGAGCATCCTTATGACTTTTTGTTTGATCTCTTTGTCAGGTAGACTCTTTATTTCTGTTTCATTTAGTTCTTTTTCTGGGGTTTTGCCCTGTTTCCTTACTTGGAATGTATTCCTTTGCCTCCTCATTTTGCCTCTTTCTCTGAGCTTATATCTATGTATCAGGTAGGTCAACTAAGTCTCCTGAACTTGGAGAGGTGGCCTTATGTAAGAGATGCCTTATGAGGCCCCACAATGTGCTTACCTCTTGTCACCAGTTCCAAATGTTCCCAGGAGTGTCTCCTCTTTGTGCTACATGTGTCCTTCTATTGTGGAAGGACTGCTCTTGCTGCAGGTGCCCAGGGAGACTATGCTATCCCCCTGGACAGCTGGTTGTAATGCTCAGCTGCGTGTGGCTGATATGGACCCTTCAGTTACTTTATCAAGCCTAAGGAGCCCCAGCACAGTTGGATGCAAGGTTTAATAACACATTTCTGTTGCAGTTTTTCCATTAAGTGAATAGCCCCCCAGCATGGCTGGTTCCTAGGCTCAGGGTTTCACAATTGCTGTAGGCCTCTGGCACGCAAGGCTCTTTCAGCTCTCTAGGGATTGCAGCTGAGTGCGGCTAGCCCCAGGCATGGAACCACTCAATTTTTTCAAGTTTTGGAATGTGGAGCTAATCCCCTATGTGCTTGTTTGAGAAAGACAAGTCTTCTGCAGCTGTCAAGCCCCACCACCTACAGGGCCACACACACCATCAACACAGCCCCTCCCTGTATCCACGCCTGACCCCCTGAAGTGGACCCTGTTGCCCCACTGCTGGGCCACACACACTTTACCAATGCCCTACACATTCCACCCACTCCTTGCACACGCCCTGCCCTGCAGAGGCAGACCCACTTGCCTGGCTGCAGGGGATCCAGGCACCCTACCTATCCAAGCCCACAAGTTGCCCCAGGACTTGCTATTGGATGGGGCCAGTCCCTAGGGTGGGCTGCCTACCCTGGCTAAGCTGGATTAAATTGGTGTTCTATGGGTGGGGCAGACCCTAGCCTAACTGCCAGGGGAAACACTCCAATGGTGTCTGCTAGAGTCTGTATCAGCAAACCTGTACTAGGTCACAATAATGGCTGCTGCCAATGTCTCAACCCCTGGAGATGTCTCACTCCTCATCCACATGCACTGAGAGCCTATCAGATGAGTCTCTTTTCACCAAAGGACTGTGAACCTTTCTTTCTGGAGATTTTAGGTTGCTTTCTGAATTGGGTGAATTTGTGCATGCACCGTTTAAGAACCAGTTGTTTTTCCCTTATGTCTGATAGCTTTTCTGGGGGTATTCTCTGCTGTTGTTAGTAGCCAGCAAAGCCAGATGTTATGACACTTGTCGCAGTTGTACTGAGTCCAAAGGATGCTCATAGCAGCAATGCTCCCCTGCTCAGGTCCCCCACTTCTCCAGGGAAGGATGTGTACCTTAGGGCTGCTCCCAGCTGGCTGTGAAGCACCATGGCTTGCAAAGGTGGTATTTTTCTTTCCATAAAGGAATTTCTGCCTCTTCCATCTCAGTCAGGGCTGTCCCTTGTTGCAGGGGTCCTTTTTGTCCAGTTTTCGGTTCTCTCTCAGGGCTAATTGTTCCAAGAGCAGTTGTAAATCTGTTGTGTCCGTGGGAAGAGGTGAGTTCAGAGTTCCCCTACAGCACCATCTTGACCTTAACTTTATGGCGAATATTCTTAAACAAAATATTAAGTCTAAGGAAAAGCTGCAGTGTTTTAGCACACATATTTAACTGGTGCCAGAGAAGATGCTCTTGGTTTGGTATATAAGACTATACTCGTATCTGTCTTAGGCAAATAAACCAATGGACTAACTGTCATTAAGTGCCCTGAATGTCTTTATTTCTTTGCTTAAATTAAGGAGATCAAATTAAATGTGATCTTCATGTCTGAGCTGGTTTTCCAGTTTTAAATAATTCTGGGACCACCTCTTTCCTCTTTTGGTTTTAAAGTTGAAGGGAAAAATGGTTTGCCAAAAATACATGACAATTCACTTTGCAAAGCTGAATTCTAAGCCATGGAAACTAACACTGAATTGAGGGCTGTGTTCAAAATTGCATTCATCAAACTAAGGTTGGATTTGCCAACCTGGGGCACAGCCCAACTGTCATTTCCAGGAAAATGATGTGAGAAAATACTTTGAAGAGGGAAAATAATTATCCTCCCTCAACAACTTCAAAGGTAGCCCTAGAAAATGAAAATGAATCCATTTCTCCTGACTCCAGGAACATATTATCAACTGTGAACTTGTTTCACTACATACATTCAGAGTGGATAGTCTGTTTCTCTGAACTGGATCCATACAGTAAGGAAAGAAAGTATTCACCTCTTTTTTTGGTTGCCAGCCAACAGGGCCAAGAAAGTGCTATCTGGGGTGGAAGCACAGTACGCTTCTGTTCTCCCACTGCTTCTGTTAGAACCCTCTGAAAAAAAGCTTTCCCCAGAACACAGTGCTCACGGCCTCACTTCTCCTGTCTTTCAAGGTCCAGCTAAAGTCATACCACTGCCCACGAATCTTTTTCCAGATAGGTCAACTGCCATTGCTCTTTTCCTGTTTAATAATTTAAATGGTCTAACCTAAAAGTATATATTTTGGTGTTTAATCTTATAGTTTTTGGAATTGTTCTTTAATTATTCCTGTGCTTATATTTAATGTCTTATTAATGGGCTGGTGAGCTACTTTGGGACAGAAAACATGAATATTTTTCTTTATATTTCTTGTTGTGTCTAATAAATAGTCAGCACTTCCTCTGTCCTCCTTAAGTAGTCATTATTTACATAACTATGGGCAAGTCAACTTAACTCTCTTTAGTCCACAGTTTTTAATCTATACAATTTGGAGGTCAGATTAGCTACTTTACATGGTTCTTCGTGATACAAAAATTTACAGTGCTATTGATTCCATATAAAATTCCATTCAGTCAGTCTATGTTTGTTGATCCCAAATCTGTGCCAAGCACCAATGACAGGTGATATATAAACAAAGACGATTAAGACAGAGAACTCATAATTGGGAGGGGACTGATTAAGGGGCAGAAAAATGGAGATCTAAAAAAATCTAGCACAGGTGGATAAAATACAGTCGGAATATTTACTCGGTTTTGAAGCAGATTTACAAATTCCCTTGGCAATTTGACCTTGAGGGAGTGGAAGCTTGATTTGGTTATTTAACAAGGATGTTCATAAAGTCAGCTAATGACACTGGTCAGACAGTTCTTCTAAAAATTTAACATTTAGTATTCTGTGGCTAGTATAACCCTCCACAGAAGATATGTTCCATGAAAAAATTCAAAATGGTTCTTTTAATCACCAAAAAAAGGGAACATAAACATGCAGATTTGCTCTGTGCAAATATCTAGGAGGAGACATTACAGTTATAGGAGAAATTCTAGTCCCTGAGCTGGCTGCCACAGGAGAAACAAGACCTTACAGGGCAATGGACCTTAGTATTTAACCATCCTAAAAGCCATCAGTATCTAGATATTCTAGATATCAATGCTATCAATGCATTCCTCATGGAGTCTGATTTATACTTTTCATTAATTATCACTCTTCAATGGCCAAGACAATGCCTTCTTGTGTTGTCCCTGTGTCCTTTATGAGTTCCACAAATAACTAGTTAACCTCCCCTACAAAAGTCAGCATGAAAACAGAAGGAAGCTTCTGTGAACAAGCTTCACAGATCTGAGTCAAGATCTCGTGAGCGAGCTCCACAAAACTTGCTCTCTCCTCACAGAGTTCTCTCCAGAATTAAATGCTTATTGACTTCACGCTAATATCCATTTAGTAATCTGCCGTTTTTGTTTGTTTTAATATAGCACTCAGTTTTACAGTAGAAGGGAATTATGCAGTTTAGAAGTATGAATATTAAAAAAGGATTTAATTAAATCTGTTGCCTGAAACCTCTGTCTAAAGCTATAATGACAAATTTAGTCCATATTTATTATGGTGCACAGGGGACCTTAACCAGATCATTAGTTTATATGCCTTACTCAGTAGTGAAGTTCTAAAACTTTACATTTTGCATATTATTACATTATTCATTTTTCCAACTAGGCATAAAATACGACTTCCCATGAGTACAATACCTAATTCTTCAAAATATACAAAGATAGCAATAAAATGATTAAATTACAACTCTTACATCTGTTCTTCTTGTCTGATTATAAATTAAAATGTTTTAAAACAGGAGCAAACAATTCAGGTAACAAATGGATTTAAACTGTTCAACTTCTCATAGATTCTGGAACAAATAAATACAGACACATAAACGTAGACACACGGACTTACGAAAATATGGAAAGATGCCCACTTACGACTGAGCTTATTCTCACATTCCATGGCTTCTAGGGCCTGCTAAAAACATTTGTCTAATAAGAGATTGCAATAAGTTAAATGCTGTATTCTGTTGATGACATAAAGTTTGAACTAGCCAATGGAGGTGCCAATGTCTGAGAAATAACTGAATGAAATTGCATTGTATATAAAATACCCTTTATTTTAAAGCCAAACTATAAAACGTTATGTCTGCCAGGAGGAAAATATTTAATGTCATTCTAATCCATTAGCTATCACTGCAAAATGCTACCTTGTGTTTTCTTTAACAATCACACATTAACTCGTGGTTAATTAATGATGGAAATAGGCATGGGCATAAGACATCCAGAACGCATTTTTGATGTAATACGGGAAGCCACTGACTATTTCAGGCGATGCAGTCAACAGCCACAAGACACAAACTTGAAAACTCCCATGATTTGTCACCCGTGTAGCCTTCAATTTTAATTTAATTTATGATAAATTCTCAGCACCAAAAAATGCATGAAGGTATGTTTTCATAAGTAGTAGCCTAACATAAGCAACTCTGTGACTTTGGAATTTATACTTTAGGGGTCAATGTACATATAGTCACCTTGAATTCACAGCATTTTCTTCAAACCTAGTGCTTGTCTTGAGAGACCTTTATCTTGCTTGTTAAGCACTAGATTTTAGACATCTGATCAGATGAAAATAGCACATTGACCTGTCGAAACTGTTTACATGCACACACCCACAATTATTAAATAAAACCAAAAATATTAAGTACAAAGGCAAAGACAGACAGACATCTTCAGTAGGCTGAGCTCTCCAATCTTTAGTAGAACACAGAAGAACAGAAGAATGGGGTGGAGAGCTTTGGGCAGGATAGGAAAACTGGTCTGTGAGTATTAGTTCTTCTTTGGGAAAGGCTTCTAGTACTGGGACATGGGTCAGCGTGCAGGAGATTCCAAGGAAGATGAATGTCTTAGCCTCACAGGAAGATTCCTTGGAGAGAAGGGAAGTTTGTCTCTACTGAGCTCAACAGCGATACGCCCTCTTTAAGAAGAAGGACTTCAGATTCACTCAGCAAAGCACAGCATTGGAGTGAACCTGACCTCTGGTTTGCTTTAGCTTGAAGTATTTTTTAATCCCAGAGATAGCAAAAGAATTAAGAGAAACGAAGGTTCAATATGCAGCAACTTTGCAGGGAGCATGGATATATTTTTTCCAATGAAGGTTCCATGGATTTTCAGACAGGCTTTAAAAAAATAAGATTTGAAGACAAGAAATTATTTAGTTTCTCTTCTTCTAAATAGGGCTACACAAAAAAACTCTTATTCAAGGCAACTATGTATCTACCCTTTGAAAGAACAGATGCTTTTGAGTCTTCTCAGTGGATCACAAGGTAGAAAGACTAACGCTGGTCAGCTCAGAGGAAATGCATGGCTGGAACGCTTCCATCCCCTGTGCCTCACACAGCTTCCAGAGCCATGGGATTCTCAAGCAACTGTTGTCCCCCTGTGGTGAAATTAATAAGGTAGGGTTTGCTCATTTTGTGAATCTGTTTCCACAGGTGTATGCAGGAAGAACGCCAGCATGATACTCCAGGACTTCTTAATGTTTCTGAATCAACTGAGGATTCTTCAAATTGAGATGCCATGAAACACTTTTAGTTTTTTTCTATTATGAATGGATGTATTTACTTTAGATGAAAATTACTCTTTACGTTCCCATGACATATGCCTTCCAGATAAATTTTATGGTGATATCACAAAGAGCTGTCTTTTTTCTTTATTAAGACTGCTTCAACTGCAAACTGGAACACATGAAATGAACAGCCATACAAGCTTAAATGAGTCAAACCTCTCCTAGTTACTCACTTAATAGGAGGAAGCTACAGTGCCCTGAAGATTGAACCCACTGCTATGAAAACAGCTCACAGTGGATAACGTGGAAAAGAGGAATCTAAATGCTATTCCCATGAAAGAGCAAAGGGGAGACAGAGAGAAACAGGGACACACACAGAGGCCTGTCTGGAACAAACGAAATCTGTCAGCTTTCAAAAGGAATAAACTGTAGTTTGGTCAAATGACCCTATTCACAAGACCACCTTTATTTATATAATAATCTGCAGAAACCCAGTCCCACCTCCCATCTGTAGGGAACAACACCCCCCCCCCCCCCCCCCCCCAACCCCAATACAACTCTGGCTTCATTACAGGACTTCCCCCAATAAATAAAATCTAGATCTGGCCTCTGTCCACTCTGTTCTAAATGAGCCCAGCCAGCCTGGCCCATGTTTCTTCATTTCATTTTCTGGAGCCAAATGACTACCATCTGCTGTCACGAAGCTGTCACACAATCAGTAATGGAAGATTTCTAAGGAATATAATGGCTGAAGGATGAATATATGACAGTCCAGCTCCTTTCTAGCAGGAAGGGAACAGAAACCCATTTGAAAAGAAACAGCAGTGTGTTCTCCCACTTCTTAGCAAGTGCATTGTAATACAAATCTTTATTTGGACTCAAGACGTTGACAGGTCAATTGAACAGAATAAGTCTAGTTTATGATGCAGTTGTCAGAACTGGTTAAAGCAGGAGTCTGTTTACCGACGTCCTGAGATATTCCAACAATTTTTCTTGCAAACCAGCACCTTGAGGTTAATTACTTTACCAATTTGAGTAAATGGCAAGCCATATTCCCATCTGTCTCCATTAGTTCCTCACTATTTCTCAATTTATGATGACTGGGGTCAAGGCTATGGTACAAAAGAAGAAGTAATAAAGCATGAATGGAGTAATTTTCTGTTTATACAAATGTGGTGGCCACAGCATAAATAAGGCAAAGACATTTCGAACGTGCATATTCTTAGCTTTGAAACCTCTGGATACTAACTATATTTACAGTAAAGGCATCTCCTAATTTGTAAGTGTAAAACAAATATAAGTGACAAACTGCAGTTTCCATATTTATGGGCTGCAAGCTAAACTCTGGGATCACAGGAAGCAGGCCTTTGGCTGGTCTCACAGTAGAAGCCAAGGCAGAAAGGATTCTGAAAGGCCTGGAATAGTCCCTTTCTCTTAAGCTTCCTTGTTTGCCAAAAGCAAACTCCTTGGGAAAGAAAGAAATGTTAGGCTTCTATGTTGGTACCAGTGTAAGGTATTAAAGAATCTTCTACATTTGGCATAAACATTTCTTGCTGTCCACATAGGATTCACCGTTGGAATCCCTTAAAATCTATTTAGAAGTGTAACTGATTAAAAAATTTAGGTATCAACATTTTTTCTCCTTGCTTTTCTTACTTCCTCCCTTGCCCTACCTCTGTCTCTTCCTTCTTTCATTCCTCTCTGGTTTCTCTCTCATTCTAATCACTATCAAACATAAAATAATTTAAGAATTTGATGTGCATATGTTCTAATCTAAACCATAAATATATAATATGCTTTAACTTTGAATTTCACAACATATTATTTCAATATTCAGAATAAAACCGTACTTTTTAGAAGCCCTTATGTAATTTAAGAAGAAATCATAGCCAATTTCTCAAGTTTATTAAAAGATATGGCAGATTGATATATTTTTACCTAATCTGCCTTTGTCAAACACTGGCAGTGAAAAAAAAAAAAAAGGAGGCAGGGAAGATAAATTTTTGGATACATGCCACAAACGGTCAAAGTGGTCATTAATTAAGTACCACAATAAAATAGATTTTATAGCAAATGACGCATAAGACATATATTTTACAATAAAGGATTCAAAACAGAATGGAAGCAAAACTACTGCTCCACAATCATTGTAAAGTTCCAGACTCTGGCACTATCATTGATCAGGCACACATCCAAAGAAAACGAGCTTTGAGGTAAAAATAAGAAGAAAAAATATTCTTTTTCTTAACTTCTAATGGGTTATGTGGAATAACAAGAATTCTTCTCGCCTTTCAGATGGAATGATTCTCTTTGACCGCCCCCTAGAACCTAAGTCTTTTCTCTTAATGCTGTTAGGACGCCTCTGGGTGTCTTCTCTTCCCCTCACTGCCCCACACTCCTTCCCCTCTCACCCCAAACACCAGCTACTATTTACATGAGGAACAAAGAGACGTCTTCAGACATTTTGGAATGGCTTTCACCTGCTAATGAGATGAAGCATACTATTGAAATCTAGGCTGAAAATCCTAAAACTCTCTTCAAGCCTCCAGGAGGCAGACCTCTTGTTGAGGTAAGGCCCATCCTGGGTGAGGCTTTCTCAGGGCTGAGTCCTAAAGAATGTCCATGCTTCCTCCCCAGTGGGAGGCTGGGGAGGCAGAGGTCTGCATCTGGGGTCCCTCAAATCCCAGAAGAAAAAAAGCAGGCAGTGTGGCTGAGTAGACGGACCAGAGAAGAGATGCAGAGAGTTGTGGGAGACACAAGGGTAATTAATGAGTGGAAGAAGCTGATCCTAAGACTCTGTTTTCAAAAAGATTTGTTTAAGAGTATATAGATAGATCCATTCATTCAACCAAAGCATATTTTAGCTCTGACTAGGTGCCAGAAGTGTGGCATTCATAGATGAAAGACAGATTCTTGCCCCTGAAGATTCCCTAGTCTAATGGGCAAGACAGACAAGAAAAAAGATCATTATAATGTGGTGTGAAGTGTGCTAAGAGAGAGGTATACATAGGATGCTACACACAGGACGCTCCTGGTCGGGGCGCCTAAGTCAGCTTTGGAAGGTCTATGGAGCAGAACCAACCTGCTGGGCAGCGTTTCTGCCTACAAGTCCTCCCACAGTGCCTGATATTCTGCCAAACAAAGAATCACCTCCATTGATAAGTGTCCCTTTTAAGTTGCAAAAACTCCCAGGAAGGGTAAAAGTAAGAACTACTGGTCATTTATGTTTTAATGTGAATTCATTTAAACTTGCTAATTTCTCAGATCTTAGAATACAAAAGGTAGAAGCAACGTTAGAAGTCATCTAGTACACTTTCCCCATTGTCCGGAAGAGGACCCCACAGCTGGGCAGGTTAGGGAAGGTGTGGGGCTTGTGAGGACTCTGCTGACCCTGGCCTGCGGCAGAAGGGTGGAGTTGGGCTGCCTGGCATCTGCAGTCTCACCAAAAGCTACGTAGAGAATTCCAGCAGTAAGACTCTTTACATCCGACTAGAGATCTTTGGGCCTTACATTTTCCACCCATTGATAATATTCCCTAGTGCTTTTTCTCTCTTTCATTCAAAAACATGCACTGAGCATTTCCCATGTATCATGTACTGTGATAGGTACTGCAAGCCTCTAAAGATGGAAAAATAACTAGTAGATGCAGAGAATGGGCTGTGGAGGCCAACATCATTGCTACTTAATAACTACATGGCTTCGGGCAAACCTTAATTTCTTCAGCTCCAGCATGGACTTAATATGTACCTTGTTGAATGTTCCAGAGGATTAGAGATGATATGTTAATATAGGTAAAGCATCTAGCACCATGCCTGGTATAGGGCAAAGTCAATAAACGATAGGCGGCGCTGTTTAATTTGCTCTCAGTAAGTGCAGTCTGATGATAAGATCCACCCATGTACCAGGACCACTGCTGTAAATGGGGAATGCAAGGAGGACATCACCGCACGTTTTATCTTCTAGGACCTGTGTCTGAAGCACTGTGGAACTCAGAAGAGGGAGGAATGGACTGTCCCTAGGAGAAGTCCCTAGGGATTAGCTGGAAGAAATCATAGGGATTTGCTGGAAGAAGTGAGGAAATGAGGATTTGAGGCAGAGGTTCAATATTTGTCAAACATGGAGGTTTGAAAGTTTGACCCAAACTAGCATCTCCGTCCCTTTCTCTAACTCCAAACACCCTTAAAGGATCATTATATCCCCATGGAAACAAGATCCTGTGGCATTTAAGACTCCCCAGTCCACCTCCTTGAAGAAATTTCCCACCTCATCGCTATGCAAATTCCTGCTGGTATTTCACCTGTTCGCTGTCTCCCAAATACCTTGTCCATCTCCATCTCTGGAATTTCCTCACATAGCTGTCCCCACCTGGAAGCCCTTCTCCCAGCTCATTCTAATTTTCCTCATTTGTCACAGCCTGGTCAAATCCTATCTCTTCCTCCACTATTTAGCCCATCACATTCCTTCCTTCCTCTGACCTCTTATAGCATGTGGTCATCCAGCACTCGATCACACGAGGCTTGGGATCACTTCTGAAACTGTAATTTGTCCATATCTTGTTTTTCCATTGAAGTTTTAAGCTCTCAAATACAGAGGCCACATTTTAAACTTCTGTATATTCTTTTCAGCAACTTTCAAGGGTCTTATAAATACCTAGCTAATTGATGACTAAACCTGATTGTTAATGTGATAAAGCTGATTTTCCTTTGTTGAGGGGGGGTAAGATTTTGGGGAGGAGGGTACAGAAGATAATTTTTATAGAGGCCAATGGTCCAGGCCATCCACCCCAAGAGGATGCCACTTGATCTAATCCACGAGATATGGGAAGAACTTCATATGTTAATGTCATTTAAAAAATGCACATCATTGCTGATCTCCCAGAGGTCGGTCAGCAAGATGTTGCTTTCCTCTCTATGTAAAAACTAGTGTAATATCTACTGCATCTACCTGACAGCAATCTTGCGAAGATAAAACGAGAGAGCCCATGCCTGAGAAGAGCACTTTGGAGAGTTCAGACATTCTCAAAACACACGGGGTGTCCCCATAATGTACAGCTATACCCCAAGCAGTGGGGCCCGGCCAGAGGAGGTTCTTTTTCTGTGTATTAATTATCTCCCTCTGGGAAGTCACATTATTTCCAGGTTAAAGGGTACGCTACACATTTTCCCTCAAGAAGAAACCATGAGGATAGTGAGATGAGACAGAGAGCTTTGACTGTGCTTAGAAACTGCAGCGACACAAAATTCAAGTTTTGGGGATATACCTAATTAGATGTGGTAGATGGAAAATTTCCTACAAGTGGTTGCTACCAGCATAATTAAGCTGTAAGAATCAATGAAATTAGACTGGTAAGATACAGAAAGGCCACAAACACTACAGCTTAAGGCACTTTTCAGAAATCCTGCTTTGCTTTTGCTCACATTGAGGGTCTGTCAGTAGTCAGTAGTTGGATGCAGAGCATTTACCACTCACATACTGTCAGAATCTTGTGCTTTCCAAATCTAGCAATCTCTCCTTAACTGAGAACTCAGCTTTTCCACTCACCAATCCAACCACTAGAGGATAGATTAGTATAAATGTTTGCAAGGAACTCCTAAAGGCTAGGCCTACATGTCAAGGAGTCATGATGAAAATCAGCAGCCAATTTTTTTTAAAGCCACCTAAAAGCACAGAGCAAAGTAGAATAAGGTTGGGTGACAATGGAAGAGTAATAGGTGAAACTGATCTTACTGTCCCACACAACTAAGGTCAGCTGCCGAGGGTTGAGGAGTTCCCACTAAAATAGGAAGGAGAGTTCCCCTTAAAACAAAGGGGGAGGTGAAGAAGAGATGCTCCTTAGGAAGCTGACCCTGCGCCGGAACAACAGCTGTAAAGAAAACTTGGTCATCCTGTTGCCAATGTGCACTTCTCTCCTTAAGGGATGGTAGGAGGCAAAGATATGCTCAGGGTGAGATTTCTGCTCAAGCTTTTCCCTTCCTAACAGAGATGCCAGTGTCACCAAAGTCCTCTGGACCGTGAAGTCAAAGGCCTGCCTGCTGTGCACATTGCTGTATCTCCCGGGTGAGGTACAGTGCCTGGCCAATGGGAGGTGCTCATTACACATTTTTGAAAAAATATAAATGAATCAGTGAAAGCAATGAATGGATGGAGGATATTTCAAGCTCATCCTGAACCACCTGGATCCAGAGAAAGCCAGGAGGATGGCTGCAAATGGCAAGGGCATGCTAGTGTAATTTCCCGTGACCCCTTCTCCATCCAGCTCACATCAACAGACAGGGACATGGTGTAGAATGGGGGTTTTGCTCCTCAGGTCTGTGTAAGTGGGATTTCAGCTCCGTCATATTACAATAAAATCATTATTGCTTTATTATTATGGCAAAATGGCTGGTCCTTGAGTATTCATTATATAAAAATGTCCCTCTTAGATTGCCAAAAATACATGGATTTGGTCTTCCCTCCTTTAATATCCTTCTCTGTTGAAAGCTTCAACCAGATACCCTCCACTTCTACATGTCTCATTCACTTGGACAATTAGGAGATCAAGAGCATGTTGCTCCCAAGTCAAAAATCCACATGTCCAGAATACCTAACAATAAGAATTATATGTATATATCTAAATATTGAAGGCCACTCAAGATAAAACAAAATGCAAAAATCTGACTTTGGTGATTACAGATCAGTGGATTGAAATCTTCGTTACTGCTGAATGCTAGAATTGGGAAACTTCATACGGCCCAAGATTTTCTAAAGCTTCCTTTGGTAATCATCATTTTTCTGCCATTTTTACATAGCAAATAATATATTATTGGGGAAATTTCTGTTCATGATTTTCTTATGAGCCTTTCAACTTATAAAAATAATCTGCATTTTTTTCCAGAGACATGGCAAAAACTGACATGGAATGACTTGAGCATATTCATGCTGCCTCTTAGGGTCTGATTTGAATCCCAGCACTCTTTGGGTTTATCGGTGCATTTATGGCCTTCTCATCTTCTCATCATACTTTCCTGAACCACCTCTATCCTAAAGAATTTCTTTTTCTAGTGGAAGTTGCTCCTTATTTCTATAAATCCAGTGATAAATTCTCATCTTCACCCCAACAAAACATTCCAGGACAAAAGTTCCTTAACAGAATTAAAACACTAATTTTTGCAATTAAGATTAACTCCTGAAGGTAAAATAGGATGATTTCCCCTCTTTGGAAACTGGTACTTTCTAGTCATCGGCTTTTAGTAATTAGCATTCATACCATGGCTGAATAATCACACCATGGCCAAGAGGTCAAGGTCCTGGAATTTTATCTAAGACAGACTTCATATCTTGTAAGGATGATTTAAAAAAAAAACCAAAAAATTTTATAGTAGCTGGTGGTAGGAGAGATTGGATGCGAGCTCAGAAACTATAAATGCACATGATGCAATGCTTTGAGTCAAGGTCACTGGCCCGAGCTGAGAACACTTAAATTGTAATCAAGACCACTCATTGAACCATGAGTAATTTTAGGCAAGTTTCCCGGGTGTGTGCTGACGTAATCGAAGAACCTCATCCCACTTGACTGGCATGGAAATCAGCAGTTAGGTTGAAATAGTGGAAGGTTACTATCTGAAGGAGGTGCTTTTTACCATTTTCTGACTGTACTAGCTTCTTATATTGATTGTCCTTCTTCATTTTCATAAGCACAATTCATCTACAAATAGAATGTAATTTCCCCTCCATCTTTCATGGTCAGGGAGATGGTCCTCATCCAAGTGACTCTCCTTAACAGAAGATGGACGTTATTCTCCAACCAGAAAAGTCATTAAATTGATTCTACATAAAGTAAAACAGATACCCTTCTGAACTGGAAGCAAATATAAACCAGAAAATTTCCTATAAATAAACCTGACATTGACACTCCAATAGAAATTGAAAGACATTTCAATATATTTGCTCTTAGGTACGTATCTTTGGGAAGATGAGGACAGAAGCAAAGTATATTTCTTTACAACAGACTAGAGGTCTGAGAGAGAAGATCTTCTCACAGTACTTCTTATAAGATAGCCAGTGTGAATTTGAGATACAAGGCAGTCTTCTCTCAGCTACCCTGATTCACATTGTGAGCTTAATCATCAAAAATCTAGTGATGATAATACTGAACTAAGAAAAGAGTCTCTCATAGCTTTCAGGTTGAGAAATTAAACTAAGCCCTTATGTCAGGCGGACGTGAGTCTACGGGGGCTTTGAAAGATCAAGCAACCACAGTTCACTTTGTGCAAATTCTTTGCTAGCAGGTGGTGCCAACATGGAATCTGACTGCCCAAGGATATTTGGATCTGCCCTGCATCTGGGAGGATTACAGAGAGAACTCTGGTCTTGGAGACAATGTGTTCACATCACACCTGCTTTCAGCTGCCAGAGGCTACGGTGGTGGCCAAAGAAGGAGCCATTTTAGAGCCATAGGAACCTTGGATTCAAACTCTAATTTGCAAAGTGCATCTGCTTTATAGACCCGGTTGACAGCAGTTTCATAATTAGAAAAACATGCCTTATATTTTTGCACTCCCCAAACCATAAAAAAAAATCTGGCTTTACTTTTAAAATACTAATTACATGATGGGGGAAAACCTTAATTTCAGGGAATACGCTCAACTAAGACAAATAATTTGTAAGCAGAATAACAAAATTTCTCTGGTAGCAGGGAAATCATGTAGTGTGGTAAACTGGATCGAACAAACATTTGTGCCCAAGATGCTGAGCTCTTCTACATATTCGATTCATTGGAGGTTCTGCAGCCAGTTTTCCTTAAAGCGACCGGTGCAGCTTTAGTTGTTGAAGGTGTGGGACTTATATTTTTTGGGGGGATCTTATTATTTGTGGAACTCTTTAATTGGTTGGGATTAAGGAGAACCAATCCAAATAAAAGCCTTAAAATTAGCTTCTTCAAAAATCTTTTTAGGAGAGAAGATATAGTACAGGTTTGCACTGAAATCAGAATTTTAAGGAGAACATGCTTAGTGATTTGTTCTCAATGGATTGAGGAGTTGCTTTGATGGGCTAAGAAGGAGAAAAAGAAAAAGAAGTGTGAGGTATCATGCTATCTGTGCTCTCTGAATTATCTCAGGTAATGGGACATCAGTTCTATGAAGTAGATTCCACTATCATTCCCATTTTACAGATGAAGAAATTGAAGCATGCAGAGTGCATCACCTTCCAAGGTCACTCAGGTATGAAACTTGAGAACTGAGCTTGGCACCTAGAGAGGTGGATTCAGCATCTGTGATCTTAAATATGACATCAGACTGCCATCTTAGGGAATTTCTACACGGATCGTAACTGCTGGTCTCCTTGCCCTGGGTAAAGCACGATATTAAATGAATTTACCCTTCACAATGATTAATATAAAGTCCTTCTATATTATATAGGAATTAAATTTGTGGACAAAACTAAATATGGATGCATAGCTATCTTGATCTATTGCCAACAGACTGAAGTTATTTAGGAGGAAAATAAAGGGCAAAAAAAATTGTTTTCAAATTGAAACCATGTGAATTAATATATCTAGGGGAAACACAGATGGGGAAAATAAGACAAAAGAAGGATGAAACTATTTAAGAGGGTAGAAGAGAACAGAACCAGGTACTCAGCTACAAATAAAGGTTCCTTATTTGGGGGGGTTGAGTCCTGGAACTGTCACTGAACTTTGAACTGAGCAACTTCCTCTTAGTCTTTCAGTGCACCTCAATGCTCTGCCAAATTCTATATTCTCCAGAATGCCTTATTGGAGCTTCTGGAGTATTTCTCTCGAGTTTCCTGATATCCATTTGAATACAGGTTTATAAACCACATGGTATAGCAAGCATGGTCTCTTCTTCCTAATGAAGCCAATGACACAGTGAGTCCAAATGAAGTCTAAACATATGTACCCTTCTTCCCTAACTTGTTTATTTTATTTACTGGCAAGTCTTGCTAAAAGAAAATGATATATTTCAACCTCTAAACTAAAAACGGGTACATTAGAGAATATGTTGGCATTACAAAATAATTCTTAAGTTTCCAAAGGATTTATTCTATCTTCCACTAAAGATAAGTCTGCAAAAGTATTTAAAAGACAATTTATTAAAATTGAATTTACATGTAACTTTTTAGAAATACATCTTCACTTTATACCTTCCCCCCTTAAGGGTAGGATTCTTTCCTCTGAAGCAACAGCTCTTCCCTTTCTACCCTCACTTTACAAAAGAGAATAAAGCCTTGTTTCTAGGTTTGAAAGAACAATTTCATTACATCTCCTTCCTAGAGACTGGTGTTAACATTGAACATTTAATGAATGTCCTATTCAAACAAAACAAAAGACTAGGAAGTAATTATACATTTCTATTATTATATGTAATTATATTACTATTCCTTAAAAACATCACTTTTGCTGTGATTTAATTTATTCAACAGTATCTTTCTTGGTTACTATATTCCAGTTTTTTCCTCTTGATTACCTGTTATATACACATTTATTTAATCAAAAAGTATCTGCTCACCCTGAGAAAAAAGAACAAAGCTGGAAGTATCACACTCCCTGATTTCAAAAGATACTACAAAGCTATAGTCATCAAAACAGCATGGTATGGCAGAAAAACAGACACAGAGATCAATGGAACAGAATCAAAGCCGAAATAAACCCACACATCTATGGACAGTATTAAAAGGAAAGTCTTTTGAATAAATAGTGCTGGGAAAACTGGACAGCCACATAGGAAAGAACGAAAGCAGACCATTATCTTACACCATAAACAAAAATTAACCCACAATGGGCTACATACTTGAATGTAGGACCTGAAACCATAAACTCCTAGAAGAAAACACAGGCAGTACACTCTTTGACATCAGTCTCTGTAGTATCTTTCTGAAAATCATGTCTCCTCAGTCAAGGGAAACAAAAGAAAAAACAAACAAGTGGACTACACCAGGCTAAAAAGCTTCTGCAAGGCAAAGGAAATCATCAATGACACGAAAAGACAACTCACCAACTGGGAGAAAATCTTTGCAAATCACACATCTGATAAAAAGTTAAAATCTAAAATATATAAAGAACTCACACAACTCAACAACAAAAACTCAAACAACCGGATCAAAAAATGGGCAGAGAAATATATGAATAGGCATTTTTCCAGAGAAGATGTACAGATAGCCGACAGGCACGTGAAAAGATGTTCATCACTAATTATCAGGGAAACACAAATCAAAACCACAATGAGATATCACCTCACACCCATCAGAACGGCTATTACTAAAAAGATGAGAAATGAAAAGTGTTGGAGAGGATGTAGAGAAAAAGTAACCTTTGTACTCTACTGGTAGGAATGTAAATTGGTGCAGCCACTATGGAAAACAGTTCTGTAGAGTTCTCAAAAAATTAAAATTGGAAATATCATATGATCCTGCTATTTCTATTCTAGTATTTATCTAAAGAATACAAAAACAATAATTTGAAAAGATATATGCACCTTTGTGTTCATTGCAGCATTATTCAAAATAGCCAAGACTTAGAAGCAACCTAAGTGCCAATGAATGGATGAATGGATAAAGAAGATATGGTATATATATATATACCATGGAATACTATTCAGCCATATAAAAGATGAAATCATGCCATTTTCGACAACATGGATGGACCTTGAGGGTATTATGCTAAGCAAAGTAAGTCAGATGGAGAAAGACAATTACCATATGACTTCATTCATATGTGGAAAATAAACAAACATACAGATACAGAGAATAAATTGGTGGCTACCAGAGGGGGAGTAGGGAAAGGGCAAAAGGGGTAAAGTGGCACATATGTATGGGGATGAATGGCAACTCGACTTTTGGTAGTGAATACGATGCAGTCTATACAGAAGTTGAAATATAATGATATACACCTGAAATTTATGTAATATTATAAACCAATGTTACCACAAAAAAAGTATTTGCTCATAAAATTTATTTTGCAATAAATTTGAGTAAATTAATTCATCTTTTAAAAGTAGTACACAATTCCCTCTGTATATGGGGGACTCCAGGGAACCCTTCTGGGAGGTAAAGAACTATTACGTATCCCAACATTTAGTAAAAACTACTCTGATTGCTTTGAAAGTGAAGATTGTTGTTATTTGGTTTTCTTAAAAATAAAACATATTTGTAAGAAAATAAAACAAGATAGTTAATTTTCCTGTCCCTAAAGAAGAGAAAATAAACCACCTGAGGCCTTGTCTCTAAAGGGTTCTATGATTGTCCCTTAAATACTCCTGAGGTACCCCCCCCCCAGGCACCTCACAACCACTCACCCCACGATTCTAAATGATGACAGAAATAATTATCACCATTTAATATTTCTGATAACCACAGATATCAGGATATGATCCTTCATTGTTTGTTTATAACTGAAAATACAATCAGGAAATGAAAATAAAAAGGTATTAAAAAAAACAGAAGTCCACGGACTATAAAGAGACCATCAGATTTTTAAGCCACTGAACATAATGTCCTGTGGTAGCCCATTGAAATTTTTGCCTGAGTTTCAAAGCCCACATTTTGAGACTTTCATGCTGTATCTAAAATGCAGTAAGCACCAGTATGGCTCTCAGTGGAGAAGTAAAAGAAATTATGAGTAGGTAAACCCTTTAGAACAACATTAGTTCTGATAATGGGTTAACATTATACAGCTTAAGATTCCTATAAAAGCATTATATCTCTGATTTAGTTTGCTTTGTTTTTCATTCACAAGGCAGGTTTTTGTTTTCAGCCTTCTAAGAAATCACAAAATTTATTAGGAGATGATAAGGTGATTTCAGTCCAAAGGATCAAAATCCTTTTTGTATATTCACCCCACTTAGCAGATGGAAAAATGAAGCACATAAACTTAACATGACTACCTTATAGAGGGAGAAGTCCACAGGAAGGGCAGGATATGGGACCAAGTTCTCACCTGCTCATCTATAGCACTGTCCTTCTACATTTCTGAAATTCCAACCATATATTCCTTTTGCTCCCTTCAACTTCTCCTCTCCACATAGTCAACACTGTCAATCTTTATTCTACCTTCCTATTTGTCAGATTTACCTGTTTCTTTTGAGTTTCACAGTGGACACCTCACCACCTCACACATATTTCTAGACTAGAAGCTCTATTCTGGTCTCTCCTATGGTAGTTTCTTGCCTTTCATCCTTTATCCAGTTGCTTTCTCAATATGCCTACAGCATATTACCCAAACTAAAAAAACAAATCTCACCTTTTCCCCCTTCTGAATCTGCCTGCCTCTTCTTCCAAAGCTTCTATTGTATAACCATGAAAGATGAACTTTCTTTCCTACTTCTCCAGCTCAGTGCTTCAGCACTTTCTTCTTTACATCGGGATGCCTTTCCTCTACCCATTCCACCACTTCACATTTCCCTACTCACCTACTCTGGCTTCCAAGTTAATCAACCCAAGGCTAGCCAAGTCTTTAACTACATACACATGCAGTATCCTATTTATCTGTGCATGTTTATAGGTAATCACAAATGTCTCCTGTGATTGTTTACTTTTTCTAAAGCGATTGTAAACTCCTGAAGGTCATGGCTGGGCTCTAAAATTATTGGGATTATACAGAAGGCACTCAAAAAGTGCTGTCAAATTATCTCCAGATACTTTTTCATTTGAATGACCCTCAATCTGGGTATGTTTTGTGAAGCTCTAAGTCTCTGGGTACAAAAAGGACAAGTTAGTCCATCAAAATATTTCCTTCTGTTGGCTAGAAGTTTCTTTAGGTCTTAGCCCTTGTCCTATCAGCCTCTTCCCTTAGAAACGGGAATTAAATATTAAAATAGTAAAATTAAGGTGCCCACACCCTGAGTTCTTTTAAATTACCAACCTGAGTTTTAAACAGATTCTGAAAATGTTTTTTTTTAAAGATTTTATTTTTCCTTTTCCTCCCGAAAGCCCCCTGGTACATAGTTGTTAACTCTTAGTTGTGGGTCCTTCTAGTTGTGGCATGTGGGATGCTGCCTCAGCATAGCCTGATGAGCGGTGCCATGTCCGCGCCCAGGATTCAAACCTGCGAAACCCTGGGCTCCCAAAGCAGAGCGTCTGAACTTAACCACTCGGCCTTGGGGCCGGCCCCGATTCGGAAAATTTTAAAATGTGAAAAGTACCTCTCTGTAGCTCTCTCTCATCTCTACTGATTCATTTTTATCCACCCCTATTTATGAACAGGGCTCATAAACTTGTTTTTTGCTGTGGACCCTCTGGCTAATCTGATGGAGTCCACACACTTTTTCTCAGAATAATGTCCTTAAATGGAAAAATATTAGGAGTACAAAAGAAACCAATTATACCGAAATTATGTCATCAAAATATTTAAAAAATCCTCCAAATATATGATACAACAATGTATGTGCTTCTTAATGTGTTAAATAACAACATCTAGTGCTGGATTTAATAACTATAAAAATTCAAAGTAGTGATATTCTAAGATATTGGCAAGAATGGTAATATGACATGAAAACATACAATTTCTACTGGTGACAAATACAAGTACTACCCACATTACTGTGGCTGGCAGTCTACATTTATAATAGAAAGAAATACTACATTTCAGTTAGAGATTCATGAAATTAAAGTTCTAATTTCTTCTCCTATCCAAATTCATCAACTCTAAATTCTATCTATGAACTCCATATTGTTCCACGGATCCAAAGTTAAGAATGCTTGGACTACGAAGATGTTTAACTTTCCATATTTTTATAACTATTTTCCACTATGGCACAGCTGTCTGGAATAAGTATAAAGTAATTTCTTCAACTTTAACTACTACTCTTAAATTGCTATCACTTAGGTTTTCAAAATGCTATTTGACATCTGCCCCTTTCTTTACTGACTACATTTGCATAGTCTCTTAAAATCTTTAAGTTTCTCCTAAAACCAGGTGTTGTTCTCCTTCGCAATAAATCCTAACACAGACTGAGAAGAAAAAGATAAAAGAAGAATATTTTCTCCACTGTGGAAGTGCAGGCCTGCACTATACCCAAACATTCACTGGAGGAAGGACTAATGATTGATAGCCATTAGCTCCTCTTTTCCCTTCATAGGTCAACTTGGAGGGGATTATTTTATAAACGATTTGCTTAAAGATATTTCGTTTCTTTATGAAAGGACCATGAAGCGGGAACACTTACATACTTCAGGGGACAGTTCTAGAGTCACTCGTATTTCTTTTCGCTTTTTGAGGTAGGGTCGACGACTTCTTATCCTTCCCACTCTGGGATGCAACTTTCTGTTGCCTAAAACCAGATTTACTGTAGGTCCGACTGGAACCCTGAACAGGGCAGGTTTATTTGCGTGAATTCTTGATCTGCCACTGGCCACACAGGGCATGGCTCTTACCTCATTCTTTCTCTGTCCTTAAATAAAACTGAAAATGACCTCTTACGAACACACAACGTTAGAACCTTGAACCCTCCAAGCCCAACAGCAGCCTGGACCTAGAGAAACACTGTTCACTTTCATCTTATCAGCTCAGATAAGTGAGGTAACCAGGGCTGTCTGCAGTGCTCAGTACCCATCTTCAGGACAGGACTCTTTGTGTCCATTTTATCAACAATGCTGGCAACAGCAGGACACATGCTATCTCCTGGTACTAAAAAACCCATAGCAAAAAAAATTTCTTTGAATTTTTAGCAGCCAGGGAGGGTGTAAGGTGAAGAGATACACTTATTTTTTTAACTAAAACCAACTAGTCCAATTAAATGCCTTTGGTGCTTGAAATGTTTTATGCTCTTATGTGCTTCTTTACAGAACTATTTTTGAAGTTCTGATTTAAGGCAGGGCTTTCCTCATTAGTTATAGGAAGTGTATCTATACATATTTATTCCAAAATAAAGCTTGCTTTGTTTTCCTGTCAGGTGAAACATTCTCTTAATATCTGCTGTGAATTTTGCATTTCTTTCTGAGAAGAATCTTCAAAACTTAAAAGGTGCTATACAGACACAGTCAAATACATAAAAAAGAAACACAAGAGGTAGGGTAAAGTCTTTCAATAGTCCTATTGCTGCTCTATCCTTTCCAGGATGAATGCAAAACCAAACTAGAAGCAGACAGAGAATATCATAGACAGAGGAAGACAAAAAGGGGATAACAATATTTAGGCTGCACAGACTTCAGGAACACTGCGGAGTCCTGTGCAAATGCTATAGCAACATACAAACAGCACTGCCTCCCCACAAATCCGTCTCCCAGGCAGGTGTCCTTCAGCAAGAGTTACGGAACATTCTGGGGACCATCCTGATTCAAATTTAGAGTAGATATTATGAAAACTTCTTGTAAAACAAGAGAATGCCATTTCTCCTTCAACTTATTTTTTTTTTTTTTAAAAAGGTAAAATTCAGCACTGGGAGGGCATGAGGAAAAGGACAATCCAACACAGTCTGTGAGACAGTCGATTAGCACCATCTTTCTTGAGGACAATTGAGCCAAATGTATGAAAATCCCTTAAGATACGTTGTCGTCTGGACTCAATTTCTGGAAATTTATCTGGAGAATATAATAATGGGTATATACGTAAAAATTTTGCTGCAAAGATATTTAACAAAATAAATACAGTTTGCAGTAGTACAAAATTGGAAGTGACCTAATGTTCAATAATAAGAGTCTGGTTAAGTAAATTACGTCACATCTATAGAAAGAAATGCCGTGTAACCATCAAAAATATAATATAAGTGTGTTTACTGACTGAAAAAAGTCTACAATATTTCAAATTTTCAAGTGTTACAAAGCAGTAATAAATACAAAATAAACATATGTAAGTATAAACCCATAGAGAACTACTTGAGAAAGACCAAAATGTTTACAATATGTTTTTCTGAATGGACGTGATATCTTTTCTTTTTGTTAGTCTGTACAGTTTGAATGTTTGTTGTATGATACTTTTGTAATTAAAAATGTATTTTTAATTAAAAGACATCAGGGTACAGATTAATTATTGCACGTGTAAACTATAACACAAATTTTTACTTCACTTACATGAGCACAGCGCCTTTTCACCTCTGAAACATCAGCTTTACTCCATACCTCACACCTTTGGCTAGGGCTCCGAGTGAAGGGGGAACACGCTTTTCTTTATTTTGACATTCATTTCCATTAATTACGTGCTTTCCCTTGTGTTCATCAACAGTAAACTTCAGGGTAAGTTTTTCCTACCAATTTTACACAGTTCTGCATGGCCAATTTTCAGGTCTGTCAAGAAAAGCCAAGACTAATATCCTAGTGTCATGTTTACAGCCATCTGTGTAGAAACAAACTCAGGCCTGGACAGCTTTTATCTTGCTAAGGTTCACGTATTTTGATGTGTGGATGAATACTCGGGTTTAGAAGCATAAATGGATTAACATGCTTGGTAGGGGGAGGGAGTGGACAGTTTCTTCAAAACTAGCTCTTCCAAGTATTGACGGAAAGTAATTAAAACAACATGAGCCATTTGGGGGTCAAAATAAAACCACCACCAACAAAAAAACAAAGCACACAGTTCTAGGCCAGAGTTCGAGCTTCCTGTAGGTATGAATAAAAATGAGATTTTTCTAAGTAAGAAAACTTAGAGTGCGACGAGCCATTCTGTTTGAGAGTCATAAAGATGATTTCCTCAGTTACAAAGAAATGAGGCAGCAGGCAGCCACACCTGGTTCTGCACTGCCCCGGGGGATGAGGGCAACCACCACGGCTGGAAGTCTGCAGGCTGGGGTGGACAGGATGCAAAAGGCTCCCCAGCATTTAAAACCCACAGGTCCCCGTTAGGCCCTTTAAATAAACCTGCCATCTGGCCTCACTCAGTTCCCCTATAATTATTTCCCTCTCCCCTTTCTGCCCTGGAGTCATTGTAGAAAGAAATTATTAAGCATAGGATCAGGTTCACAACAAACAATAATTTTTTATGTTACACATCTGAGATACCAGCTTTTGCATCACACCTTCTTCCTCTGACCCAGTGAATAGAGAAGGAACTGGTTGCTCTGAAATCTCCATCCAGGCAGCCGGCTTCTCTGACCCCCAGTTGCCTTGTGTAGAAGCCCCATTAGCATTTACCCGGTTTGTCCCATAGCCAAATCCTAGGACATTTTAAATATATAAAAAACTATTACTAACCATAGCAAGTGGGTTTATAAACATTGTGACTGTAGCTTTAAGACTATCAAGTACAAAATGTTTAGTACCTTGTGATTGACAAGAGGATTTTAATAAAAAGGTTGGTCTACAAACACAAAAATGTAACTTTAAATTAATTATAAAAGCCGAAATAAAACAGAAGAACTTTCTAGGAGATCCATACGGTAAATCTACAGAATAGCAAACATCCAGGTGTTTTGAAACATCCGTATTACTGTTTGAACTCTTCCATTTTTCCTCGACATTAGGCTTCATGTAGACACCACAAGAGCTTTACTTCCAACTTTGTCAGCTTTCAAAATAATTCAAGGAAATTACTTCATTACGTTATTTGATACTTTTAGATGGAGGCTAATTTCTTCATCTCTGTATTTCCCATAATATTACTGAGCAGATGTGTAATACATATTGGTCGAATGAGGGGAAAAAAGAGCACTCATAATTAAATGCACAAATGAATAGGAAAACTATTTCTGAGTAGAACAACTCCATCATTAGTAACAGCATATCTATGAACTCAGGAGTACATTTATTCTGAATCCTTCATTCTATGCATTCATATTTCATCAATCTTTATCATCTCTCATTATAATATATAGAGGGCCTGAATAATTACTCTTGTTTTACAGGTGAAAATACCAAGGAACTGAGAGATGAAATCTGTCAAGTCTTGTACTGAGATCCTATAGATCATTCAACTGCCCAGCCCAAATCACCCAATAAAATACGATGCTTCTCTGATTGCAAAGGTTTATTATTTGAACTCCGAAGAGATTTCTTTCTTCATTCATTTTGGTATGAGGTCTGAATTACTGAGATGTGTGATTAAGAGGATTTACATTTGAGACACACCCTGGGACTCATGTTCCCCACAAAGCCTGCCCAAACACCTTCACTTTTGCATCAGAGAGTTACAGATCTCTTTGTAGCTGGTACTTGTTATTCTAGAGAAAATGGAGATGATAGTGGAATCTACCTGATCAAATTATCGTTGGTAGAATCTACCTCATAGGGTTGTTGCGAGTGTTAACTGAGAAATCATGCTTGGAGGGTTTAGTATTGTTTCTGGCACGTACCATTTGCTCGAAGAGCTGACTTGCTGTTGTTATGAATGTGAATGCTGCTAACATTGAGCCTGACACATAGTTTATTCTTGATAAACGTAAGTTCATTTCCCCTCCCTGCAATGAAATGCTGAAAATGTCTGAACTCCCTTCACTATTTAATGTGCTGCTCTGTGAGAAAAGAGAACGCTCTTTTTTTCTCTGGTTTCATTAGATGACGAGTAAGTTGGGCAACCAAAACTAGTATTCCTAAAGTACTACTGATCCTAGTTACGCCTCCTCTTGGTCCATTAAAACAGAAGATTGAAACAAAGTTTGGAATCAACTGATCCATTAGAAAACTCAGTTGCAGATTACTCATGTGAGCAAAACACTCTATGGAAGCTGGAGGGTATTCATTCAGTCCATCAGTCAACAAACATTTATTTAGTGACTAGGATAAGTCAGGCCTTTGGTGACTCTTTTTAAAAATGTAGGACTGATTATTTGCCCCAGTGGACAAACCCTTGAGTGAACAGAGGTTGGGTACCAGTAGTTCATCTGACTCGGGAAGTGAAAAGGACACAAAGGAAGAGTGAACTCAGAACGCTCAAAACAGCAAAGAGAGCTGTGGGCAGTAATTTCCTTTAGAAAGAACTAGAAAGAACATGCTGACCCGACAGGCTGTCTGAGGCCTAGAAGTGAATTTCAAACTCCATGCGGTATGCTTAAAATTGGTACAAAGCTGAGAGACACTGCACCAGACATCAAAGGAGGCTTGTGTGTGGCCACAAAGGCTCCTTTTATTTGCCTTTGGAATTAGGGAAGGATCTATTCACAGATTCTCCTTATACATGTTTGTGCACATGCAGGCTTGGAATTTTAAGCTGTAGTAAGGACTATGGCTCAGGTTCTCCACGACCATTCTTGTTCGACAGTGTTTTAATTTCCTCTATCCCTGAAAGGAGTAAAGCTATGTGGGGGCTGGGCTGCTGGCAGAAAGGCGGCGTTCACTGAGGCAGGATAGAGAGAATATCCGTCACTCTCAGGTTAGCCCTTCCCCTCCGAGCAGGAGAAGACAAGTCTCAGCATTGGTTGAGCACCTCTGAGGAGAAAGGAAGTGGGTGGGAGAGATGGAGCCAAGAGGCAGAGTCCTGGTTTACCGCTCACTAGCTCTGTGACCTTGGCCATTCACTACCTGTAATTTTAGCTTCCGCATCTGTCAAATGGGCATAAAATCCTCATGCTTAGCTTTCCAAGATTACTGTGACCATCCGATGTGAGGGACAGGAACGTGCTCTGAAACCTCCCCGTCTTTCTGCAGACTGAAGGGTCTATGACGCTCTGCATCTGGCCACTACAGGTAAAACCAACGTGAAAAATACACACTACGCCTTACAAACCTCCGGAAGCAGAGCACAAGATTTTGGAAGAATGGGTTTATTTCTTTTTCTATATGGGTAATCTGAAGAGATGTGCGTAATTCCCAGTCTAACTCTTTGTAGAAGCAGCAGGCATCAAGGGCGTGCAGAGACAAATGGAGCCCCTGTTTGTCATCAGGGCACTGTTTCTCTTGGGTTGTGCTGTAATTTCAGATGAAGAACACCATCTCCACAATGTTACACGGTGCCAGGTTGAATTTGAACGTACAGACCCAAAGTTGCAGCAGCTACTGGATCTTTCCTCACATGGTGACAGGTAAATCTTTACCTCACGGCTTTGGTCTTGCAAACTGAGGAGCTGGGGTTCTGCTGACACTTTGTTTTTTAAAGGAAGATTAATTTGAAACTTATTTTCCCCCAACCCATTTGCCCGTCCATTCCACATCTCTTAGTGAAAGATGCAGAAGGGGCCGATCTAAGGCTTAATTTTTCTGCTGAAATTCCTCTGAGAGCCCACTTTCTGCTCTTTATTTGTCTCAGGTAAGAGCGCCTCACCAATGACAGGAGATGCTAAGTGTGTGTTCACTCTATATTTGTGTTAAAAGAGGGCGTTTTAAAGCAGCCCTTTCTGATCATCATGTTAAAAAAAAAATAGAGGTGAATGAAGGTGAACATTTGAAACCTGGACTAAGCTCCCGCAGGCAGGGATATTTCCATTTTTTGTTTTATTTATTGAGATCTCCCTCTCCTTTACTTAACGTACAGAGCCAAGTTATTTTGCACTGCCACCAAGCCGGAGCTTTTTAAATGATTCAGGGAAGTATAGCTTTCATTTAGGTTTGTGCCCTCCAGTCTGTTTATACTGGTCGATACACTTGTCTGAAAAATATAATGGATTAGCACATCATTCAACAAGCTAGTCAGAAGGCAAGCTCAAGGCGACAGACACCAAAAAGTAAATTACAGTCAGTAGTAGGGGTAGGCCATGCCAAGAGCTAGGAAACATCGTATCAGCACAAAACCTGTATTCTCTGAGAATGGCGGTGGAACTGAAAGGGATGAAAAATTTACACCGAAATATAATAAAACAATCAGCTCTACAAATTCATATGGTACTATAAACTGTGTGGTTTACGACACTGAATGCAAAGGGAATCTGGCGCTCATGACCATCCCACACGTTATAACCTCAGTTGGAAACAGACACGGATGGCATTTGTTTCATTTGATAGGCCCACTTTTGCAAGTGGGCATCTATCATGGCTTACTTTACACATTCCATTTAGATATTTGTCCAATGCCAGTTTGCCACAGGTTTGTACCTGTCAACCCAAGGGATGAAGTGGGCTACAAAGAGGGGGGTAAGGGGAGAGGGCTAAAATAACATATTTATTCTTTCTCAGCTTCCTCTCTCTCTTTCTCTGCTCCCTCTCCTTATTTCCTTCCTTCCATTCTCTCTTCCTCAAGAAACAAAAAGCAATAATGGGACATAGTCTCGAGATCTTGAATTTATATTTTCCATTTCACCTCCTTTGACATGAACCAAATCATGGCTATGGTAGATATAAGTCTAGTTATAATTATTAAGCAGTTTTCTATTTTATAATCAGTGACAATTAAAAAGAACAATTAGAACTGGATTCGAAAAGCCCAAAGGCTTTTCTGATTTTCACCATAAAATAAACTCCAAACAAAACAAACAAATCACTCCCTTTACCAAGAGTTTACTGAAGGACGGCAATGTGCTCAGACACTGGACAGTCACAAGAATATTCTTTTTACCAATTATGTACTAACTGTATGGATAGATGGATAAGCAGAAAAGGAATGTGGGAGGCTCAGTATTCAGAGAGAATATTAAGGACCACTAGAAAACCTACAAGTTCAAAGGGAGACTTGCAAACTCACCCATCAGATGGGCAGCTTATATGTGATTTAAAGGGAGCAGAAAAGGAAGCAAAGATAGGATTTCAAAGTTAAAAATACTACATAAAATACTCTCTCCATATTTTTCCTTTCTATACAAATTATCAGATTAATATTGGGAGCAATGAATACAATCCTTGAATCTCAGATTCTGACCTTCTTTGTGGACTTGATCATCAGTTAACAGTGGAAAGGTCATAGGCAGCAGACTGCACTCTGGTTGCTAACAGGCTACATTAAATGGTACTAGTTAACTGCACAAGGTATTGGCCCACAATTGAATCCATTATACCCCCCCCCCCCAGAATGTCCTAGAATTTTTGTCTCATGGGCTGTCGCTCCATCAGGTTTGGCCAAAAAGGGAGTTACCCCAGCCTTGGCCTGTGACTGGCCTCTCCTCATGCCCAGCATGCCTGGTACTTCATCTGTCCGTCAGTTGCACCCTTGTGTGGATGGACCAAGGCTGATAAACCCCAGCAAAAGTAATTACACAGTCTTCTTCTGGTCTCACCTTTACCAAATGAGAGACACCATGAATTCCTTCAAAACGGATCTTTCTCCCTCCCCATTTCCATCTCCAAACTCCATTCCCCAACTTCTCTCCAGCAGAAGGGCAAGAGATAGTCCTATTCACTTCCCAGGTTCATGGCCTTGATACTACAAAGTTTATCCTTTTGAGACCTGGGTCCAAAGATTATCCCTCTCTCGAATCTTTAATACGTCTTTTTCTACATGCTCAACTTCTCAATTTAATGTCAAAGTCATCTAAGCTTAAAAATGAGATCCACCAACTCTCTCTGTCTCTCAAATGACTTTTCACTTTCCCCTTCCCTATCCACCTTCTTTACCCCCAAACTGCTTGGAAAGAGAGACTAACACTCACCGAATACATTTGCTCCTCTCACTCAATAGCTCACTGCATTTTGGCTTCAGCCTTCGCCATAGCTAGTGATGATATTCAGATCCCTGGTAATCTTCTAACTGATGGATGCAATGGTTCTTTCCTCTCCTTATAATATTATAACTTTCAGACACTTGATCACATCCTTTCTGAAAAATCATTTTCTCTGACTTTCCCAATGACAACTTCCAAGCTCCTTCTTGAGGAGGAGACTCTCCAGGTTGCTTTCTGATCATGTCTGCTTCATCTTATACGCTGCCTTCTCTTCCTCTGCCTGTGAGTAAATTGCCCTCTTCTCAGGGCTGCCTCCTTAGCAGCCCCACTCCCTCCTTCTTGAACTGTAAATTCTCCTTGGTAATCTCATCTACCTCCTTTGGGTCCAAGCACAATCTATATGCTAACCACTTCCCGACCTGTAACTTTGAACCCAACCTCTCTCGTGAGCTCCGAAGCCTGTTTGCTCAACAGATGTTCCCCAAGTTTCTCAAATGCCGCATGCCTACATCGGAACTAAGCTTTAAAAATGCACTTCCCCTGCTTTCCACCACATTCGGTCAATCACCAAGGCATTGATCTCACCTGAAAAAGCCCTCTCAAATCCATCTGCTTTGCTTTATTTGTACTCGTGTGCCCTATTGTAATTCTGTTTTACCTCTCCCCTGGACTGTTTATTGGTCTTTTAATTGGAAGATGCCATCTAATTTGTTCTGCCAGAATTATTTTTCTTTCTGAAGCACAGATCTAATATTTCACTTTTCCCTCTAAACATTTTATAGCTCTCTAAGGTCTAAAGGAGAAAGTCCAATTTTATTAGCTTCCTCTGACACCCCTTCCAATTTTGCCCAGTCCTAACTTTCCAGACTCATCTCCTGACATAAGAAATGACTTCACAAATATGCCTCCCATTGCCTGGAATACCACCTTCCCCTTTTCCATACGGAAAATGCTTAGGTCAAGGCCTGACCTAAATGTCATTTCTTTGGTAAATTCTTTGCAAACTTCTTCAGGCAGAGTTAGTCATCCACATTTTCTGTTCCCATGGTTTGTAGTATATCTCTTTATCATGACATGTGACATTCATTATTCATTATCATATTTGAGATCTACTATGGAGAGGTCACTATAGCTTGGTTACCATGTCTGTGGCATCTTGAAGACATGGGGTCCTTGAAGGCAGGCCCTACAATAGCCTCAGTTTTTGGCACATGCAGGTCACTTAGTTTTGGTGGAATGTTGGCATGCATGAATGCATATTAAATGTATGGCAAATGTCAGGGGTACCCTCTGTTTAGATGCTTATTACTGATTACTAGGCCCTGCTATTGAATCTTGGAATATTTCTAATAATGTTGAACATCATAATTTTCAGATATATCTATGTAATTTTACCAATATTTTCAGAAGTTCAGTTATTTGCATTGGCATTGTGAGGATAACAATTTTATGGTTCTGGGCAGCATGCGTAGTTGCTTCAAGTCTCAGTTTCTCTTAACCCATAAACCTTGAATAATTCTACTTGATAATTACCTAGAACTTCCCAGAGGCAGCTAAAAATAACAGTTAACAGTGAGTACTTTGGAGTCAAGTGGGATGGGTTCAAATGCTAGTTCTGCCACTTCCTAGTTGTATGACCTTGGGTGAGCTATTTAACATCTCTGAGCCTCAGTTTCCTTATCTATAAAATGGGGATAGTAACTGTACCTGAGAATAGTTAGGATTATAAACTTTAATGGTAGTGAAGTGCTTAGAATGATGCCTGGCACACAGTAAAGGCTTAGTAAATGTTAACTATCATTCATTGCCGAGCCACAAATATGAACAGAAAAGGTCTGCAGAGGGATAAGAATGCTTCACAAAGGAGGCAGCAGGAACACAATAGTCAATCATACAGATAATAATACCTCAGAATTGTCTAGAATTCTAGACATTTTCTACGTGTTTGTACTTTTTAGATCCTCAGATACTCTATGAAAGTTTTGGGAAATGTAATAAATATGAATTGACTATATTAATGTCTAGAGTCAACAAAATCAGTATTTATTCTCAAAAATAAATTAGCTTTGTTTAAAAAAAGTCAGTCTCTCCTTTGCATTAGCCCAGAATAAAAGGGTAATGACAAGGTATCTGGGAGAACTCCAGTTATTGACATCACTGACCTATAAACATACCCCCTTCAGCATGATATACAGCACTTCAGGACCCTTGTTTTTATATAATTGCTATTACCAAAGCCTTTCAATTTCGAGTGCTCAAATGAGAGCAATTCATATTTCAGATAATCTGCCAACGAGGAAAACTAATTTCAAAATATTTGATCATAAAAGTTGTCCTCAGCTTCTACAGAGATAATTTAGTCAAATAATATCAGATAATCTGAAAGCCGTCTTCGCAGGAAATTGCGAGGGACTCCATCGAAGCAGCCTCCATTTGCACTTATATAAACGTACTGCGAGTGTAGGAGACTTTGACAGCCTGCCATATGTGATTTCATTCCACAGCCTACCTCCTTTACCATCAAAAGTTATATCCTTTGAAGCATTGCCAGAATTACTTTACCCCAGTAGATATGCTAGATGTGCCCTTTAAAAGCCATATCATTTGTTTTCTACTCTGACTAGTTCGGGGTAGCATCTGCTCAACTAAATTCCTTTGAAGGTTAAAAATAAAATAGCCGACTTCTTCCAGGCTCCCCTCCCCCACCCCCACCCTAGTGCTGATGATAAAATGTCCAGTGTTGAATGAATTTCAGAGAGCTCACGTTTTAAAGAAGAAGGAGCCTGAGAAATCGCCCCTTCATTTCACACTTAGGAAAAATTAAGATCCAGGCTTCTCAAAGGTCCCTCGCCCAGTTCAAGCAGAATCAGGTCTCCTGGATCCCAGTCCAGAGAGCTGTCTCTGGCTTCTCCAAAGACCAAACATCTTACAGACAAAAGGATCAAGCCAGAAACCAACAATAGGAATGCCACCAATGGAGTGTCTCGATTTTACAAACAGAAAATGAATGCCTGGATTTCATCTCCAGGAAAACATTTGCTTTTTAGAAATACTCATACTTGGCACTCTCTCTCCTCACTTCTGCTGACAGTTGCAGGCAGTTATTACACTGTTGTGACTCGGAAGCTGATGCCCCCAAACAGATCAAAATTAGTAACAACGTGATTCAGGATTGTCTATTTTCCCCTTAGCTTGCTAATCTACGCTTCTTTTATAATTATTTTAAAAGGCACTATCTGATTTCCTGAGCACCGCCCCAGGTGTTCTCGGTGATAATGAATGGATAAACATATCATCCCATGTCACAGAGCAGTGGTGACATTTTAGAAATATCTTCAGCTCAACTCTTCTCATTTCAATGTATGTTACATCCAAGGTTGCAGGCCTGTGTTTTTACTAAAGAGCTGAATGAGTCCCAGTAATTGCATGATTTACTTGTCTGCTCAAGTGAAAAGATTTTGAAATGTAGTGAAATGGCACGGTCCTTTCTTGGTCTTTGCAAACCCTGCGATGTCAATTTTAATTAATGAACGGGAAAAGTTATGTTTTTTCTTTTTTTAATTCCAGGGAATTGGTTCCCAATCTCACCTCTTATTTCCCTCGAATTTGCATCTTCTGTCCTATGGGATGTGCAGACTTTGGTAATTCACACAGATAAGGAGACAGAACGTCACAAGTACGCCAAACCTCTGTGGCACAGCAGTTTGAAATGATCCTGGAAAACTGGAGTGAACATTCTGACCATGTTTCCCTCATCCAGATGACCAGGTTGCAAACAACATCCCCATCACACTTGGCAACCAAGGCTCAGGAGATCCCCATGCTTACTAGGAGAGATGAGCCCTGTTGGCTCTTAAAAAGTTGTCTGCCAACAGAATCTCATTTTCCACATAGCCATTTCCGATTGATCTTAAAACGGAATGCCTCTGAACACTTTAATTTTTGTGCCTCTCTCCCTTTCCTCACCCCCTTTTGATTTCATCAAGTAGATAATGATTCTCTGCATAGATATTTAAAAGCAAGAAAGGAACTCACCACTTAAAGGAATACTTCATAATCCAAATAATCTTTATTTAGTCATTTTGCAATTTTCCTAGCCTCAACATTTCTTAGAACAAAGTAAGCCTGTACATTTCATGGGAAAGAACCTGATCCTAGCTAATGCTACCATTTCTGTTCTCTGGAAACATTTTTTGGTGTCTCCCCTATATATAGACAAGAGTGCTTTGTGCCTATGTTTTTTAAGCCCCTAAAAGTATCGAGTTTACAAATTAGGGACGTTGATTAACCAGATCTAAGCATCTAATAAAGTACAGTAGGAACAAACACCTGAAAGTCAAGACAGACTACAGAACAATAGTAAAACTCAGAAGTTTGTGAAACCATCCCGCGTGGATGCTCCTTAAAGGTTTAGCTCTTTCCTCATCCAGAGGCAATTTTCTATTGTTTCCTTGGCAAAACATTACTAAAAGGGACTGCTTGAGCTTCTAAAACAATGCGACTGTTGGGGAGAGACATCAAAAGGGAGGATGCTGCTTAACGCAAAGCTTGCTTCTGCAAAACTTAGAAGAAAAACTAAATGGAACCTATGATTCTTTATCTGACATCCAAATGCCATATTACTGACATGCTTCTGAGACCTGCCAAATGCCTCATCTGGTCCCCTCTGCCAAGGGCCTTCGCTTGCCCTGAAAACAACCAATCTCAAACCACATTTTTCCTTCCCAGGGAAAACTTCATTCTGCATACATTCTCTTGCTTTCAAAAAGTTTGCACAGTTACAGAAAGTAATAGATTGAATCTGCCAGCACATTAAAAATTAACAGCATCAGAGGAAGTTTTTGTCTTACTATTAAATGTGGTAAATTGGCAGCTGTAGGAGTTTGAAAAGGGGAGGAAACACCCAAAGGAAAACCTGGTTAGCTGTTTTAGTGAATCATTTTGGAAATTATTTATATCAGTCGACAAAAACGCAGTAGGCACAAAAACCAAATCAGAAGGAAACCAATTTATACATTTATATATGTACACAGGCATGTACATCAAAAGATGCTCTAAATCATTGGAACAATTGCTATCAGTCTCTCTAAAAAGACTATTTAGAAAAAAGAGAGATTGCATCTTTGGACTGTCATCCAAAGGGGACAGAGGGAATAAGAAGGCTAAAAGCCATGGGGCATTTGTTGTCTAAAACCAGCATCGATTTTCAGGTCATGAGCCTAGTTCTAGAATCTATGCAAAAACATAAAGTCAATTTCCTTATTATATTCCAACTGAAATTATCACTGAAATTGTTGCCATGTTACTCCTGTCATGAAAACCACGTCTTCTTATGTAAGAGCTAAAACCCAACACAGATTGAATGTGTGTGTGTAGAAATGAAATTTGGATTTCACATGAATTTTACGATTTTATGACCTCCTTCCCAGGAGGTCAAGCTATTTCTTATTCTCCATATGAGCGGTCTGTACTTGCTCATCACTCTCATAGGGTACAGGTTAACTGAGGAAGGATGGCTGGCTAAGGTGTAGAGGTAGGATTTTGCATATATTGCCTATATAAGCACCACATTATAGACAGAAATTATCTTTACTTTCCAACTTTGCATAATAAAATAAGCCATTAAATTAATACCATATAGAAAATACTGCTTGTCAGGCAAAGAAATGTACATTGCTTTCCAGAAAACTGAGGACATTACATCGCCAACGCCTGCATGAATAATACATGGGTTAATTCAGAAAAACACCGTTTCATTATTTAAAAATGAATAAATTACGGACTTAGAATGATGACTAAATTTCCTTCTCCATCTTACTCTTGCTCAGTGCTCTACTTTAAAAATGAATATGAAAATACCATTTTATCCACACAAATAAAACAAGCTAGCTCCTCAAAAAGTATTTTTTTCTGACTTTAGATTTCCTGATCTCATAAAATGAAGACACTCTATTTTCTTTTGATCACATTAACTCCAGAAATTAAGAAGCAATGTAAAAGGTCTTCGAATTATACATTTGAAAATGGTGAGCCTATCTTTTATTGTCTCACGATTCTGTGATTCAGTCTAACTAGAAAAGCCCCTTTGCATACAGACTTTCTGTGTTTTAGCCTCAGTGCCTGGTAAAATATGTTCAAAGGAATAAATAAAAAGAATATAATTCTCATGTACAACGATGCAAATTTCTTTCATTTTCTTTCAGAGATTTTGGTTTACTCTGAAGGCCTCTTAGAAATCAGTCTCATTTGGGGACTGATGAAAGCACGGAAGAGAGAAAGAAATGCACCAGTAATGAGAAATTAATTTGGAGTTAAAATAAGTAAAACATCCCCATACAGTGCATTTAGGCTGAGCATAAAGTGACAGCCAGCAGATTATTCTACCAATTTCTAATGCTGGAAATTCGGATGGCATTTACTAGCATAACCTTTCAACTCTGAGCACATCAATAGAGGCCGACAGTGGCTTGAAATATGATTCCTTGCAGATAGCATATCCTCATTCATCTGACTGTGCTGCTCTGTGCTCCATTGCACAAACAGCGTCTCACCCACTTCTGAGAGGACACTAATAAAAAAGGCATCAATTTTCAGCTCTAGTACTACTGTGATCTCTTTATATGTTCGACATCCAACATTAAATTAAAATGCTGTTATAAATCCTACTTTCTGAATCTGGAATGAGTGTTGGGTTTTTGTCGCATGAGACTGCAGCAAATCTTGTCAAAAGCAAGGAAGCACGTCTTGTTCACTCAGAATTAATGTTGTGGATGAAAGAAGGAGGTAAAAGGGGTTGACTATGGTGAACTGAGGGTGTCAAAGCCAGTGGGGACTGTAGCTTCAGGGTGCCAAGCCAGGCAGGGTATTTGTGCTTTCAAGAAGTGGCTAATCAAGAATTGTAATTATCAACGACAAGCTGCATGGCAGGAAGATTACTGACAGACAGGCACACGCACACACATCCATATATATCAGCAGAAAAATTTTAAGCATTAAAAAAATTGTCAATTATTCTTCTCCAGCAGAAAAGTATTTTCTAAACACCAGCGGTCCTGAAGAAGCCTCACAGATTAGATGAAACGTCTCCAAGAGAGGCTGCCCCCCGGATGCAAAGCCCAATAGCCCAGAGAGATGTGTGATCTGGGCCTTGCGTCAGTATGACATAATTTTAAAGTTACAAGAGAAACACCTAGAAGCACTGATGGCAAGAGAACAATATTATTAGAAACTAGAGTATAGGGCTTAAAACAGTCTCAGAAGCTTTCGGTGTAAAGATTGGAGGGGAGGAAAAAAAAACCCTTGCAAGTACAAGGAAGAAAGAAACTGTTAGCTTTTTGCATTTTGCTAAAGACGGGAAAGCACTATAGGAGAACATGAGGGAATTTTTCTACTCTTTCTGATAAAAAGATCCCTGTGACTATAGGTTATCACCTAGAACTCTGTGAACTAAGAGGTAATAAGGGCTTCAACAAAGATACAGAGCGCAGGCTGCTGTGTTCTTCTGTCTGGCTCATTCATAATTATGGATGAAATAAAGAGGCGTGTTTGCCTATAGGGGAGGGTGGGGTGGCAGGAAAAGGGGGAAGAGCGAGCAGTTCAATATCTGGATCGAACAGAGGAACTTTTTCCCCCAAGGATCCTGCCGGGAGGAACCTTGACATGCACAAAGTCAGAACGTAGACGGAGCTGCCCTGGTGAGAACGATAAGGTCACCCGTGGGATTGCTGAGATTATCTCTGTCAAGCACTCGGACAGCATGCAGTCAAATGATGCATCATGCAGTCATTTTCGGGGGGGAAAAATCAATTTCTTCACCAGGTCGCTATTTGCTTTTCAAAGTGCCCTTGTAGGCGTTCACCACCAAGCATTTATCAATTTAAATGTTGTAAATTGATAATGTGCCACTGTGCCTTGTACTGTTTCTGAATTATTTTGATACTTATATTTTCTCAATAGTCTCTAAACCCTCAGAGCTTCTACATTCAAAAGGGCATTTTTCTTTGTTACACCAAGAAGTGATGAACTTTTTATGATTAGTACGGGAGAAAAATGCAGACTTGCTTGGGGAAAAAAAACACACAAGCTGCAGAAAATAATGTATTTTTCCTCTTCTCTTTTTTTTAAACTAAGGTATGCCTACCTGAAAGATTTTTAAAAGGGGGCAACAAAGCAATATCTGGACGGCTGTGCATATTCATTTACTGGAGGAACCCCACTTATCCCAGTGTTGCATAAATTCAGAGCACCAACTGAAAAAATGCTAACTCTCGGCTCCATTATTATAAGCTCTCTCCTGTGTTGAAATAATACCTTTTTTGTCTTTATACTCCAGCTAGCTAGGATGTGATGATGCCAAACAAGAGTAATAACTTGTAAGGAAAGCTAATGTCTTCTTTTTTTTTTATCCCACCAAAGAAATATATATATCTTTTATAAGCATGGAAGCGAGAGTATTAACCACATAAGTAACCTCAAGTTGATTTGCATTGAAAAACGTCGAATGCAAGAGTTGAGGCTGGCGCTTTGGAAAAGCAAAAGAAAGACATGGCAGTCGCAAAGCATCTTTAACCTCCAGTGATTTATTGGCCCTCAGCCAAGTTATCAGGGGAATCTAATTCTTCTTTATTATTCAAATAAACCACATTTGGCACCATGGTCCCCTTTCAGAATAGCTTCACAAATAGACTGAGCTCTGTCATTTATTTGACCTTGTACTTGTGTGCTGTAGCTGTAATTTTATTTGCCATTCTATACAACAAATGCAGTGAAATCTAAAATATGGAGATGAACAACAGGATGGGGAAAGGAGTTTATGGCAACTGTATCTGCATGGCTTAAACAAAAGACCAAATTTACAACAACCATTTACGCCTTTTCACCTTCACCCTGCTCCTTTCAGCAAGTGGCCTTGAAACAAGCCAATTCGTGACCTTGTCTGCAGCTACCTCCTGGGTGGCTTACAGCAGCAAGGAAGTTATCTTCTACCAGGATGGGGACTTGGTGAGAAGGGAAGTGACTCCTACGCAGCTGGGCACTGCAGGCTGTGCGGGTGATTAGAAGGTACTGCAAGAGAGGGCTTAGCTAGCTGCAGGGTACATTCTAATAACATTTCAGTGTAAAATCTGTTAATTTCCCAGTTTGCTCTAGATCCCATTTTATTTTAAATAGCACTCCACGTTAACTTGCAAACATTTTGCTGGCACAGGTGTGCATCAGAATCGTCATCTCTTACCTCACTTTCAAGGAAAAACGCTTTCAGAAGACATGAGTCTACTTTTATCCTCTGGTTAACTGAGACTCATGTCCTCTGACTCTGGAAATTATAATGTTGAATATTTCATCAGTATTTAAAAGAAAATGAAGGATTTGTGTATGGATGAGGGAAAGGTGATTGAAAAGCACATAAACCATCAAACTAGTCAATTGTTATTGTAAGGCCTGTATGCCAGAACATCATTCTCAAAATGATCTTTGGCATACCAACATATTAAGGGATAAGTGTCTTCTGCCTGCTTATGAGATTTGCAATATGTGTGTTAATGTTTGTTAAATGTCATTACAACCTTTCTCTGATTGTGGACTCCAATGGAAACAAATCAATACGTCATGATCCACATGTCAGCCCCTACAGGAATTGTATTGGAGATTTATTTTTCTATTTCACTTCCAGAAAAACTTCACTTTCCTTAAGAAGTGATGCTTCCTTACTTTTGATAGTTGGCTGTATTTCCCTTTTTGCTTTGGTTACCAGGAAACTCATAGCTAAATCTGAAGCTCTATCAGACCATTTATATCTCTTCTTATAAACCTCTACTGTGTTCTTCTACTACATGGTAACAGATTACCTACTTTTATCCTTTTTTCCTTATATCCTAGTTCTATTTTGCCATTATTTTTTATTGTATATGTTTATATAAGCTATTCCTTTTGTCAAAAGAGGAGGGAATAAGCCAACAAGTAAATATTTCCCTAAGTTTTAAATGCTACGTCAAACCAGAAATGTCTTTTATTTAGCATATAAAGTCTCTTTTGGATTCTCTGGTGATTAAGCCCCTTCATGTTAGAAGAGATTTCATAAAAGCTGGTAACACTTCATTGCTACATTTGCAGTATTAGGTAATCTACTGTGTTTTCTTCCTTCATTGTCCTTTCTGCTAATTCCATTCTAGCAGGAGAGCAGAGTTGTCTTCAGCAGCTCTGAATGCCATCACGAGCTATAAGAAGTCATTTAATCTCCATGCAAACCAAACTCAGCATCGATATTTGGGGATCTTCCTTTAAGATAAAGCGTTATGGTGAGTAAATGGGAATCATTTTTACCCAGGGAAGCAAGTCAACAGTGCATATTTCTCCAACCTAAAACCACATGTTGGATATTAAGTTAAACATTTATTTCTGGCAAAGTCAAAAGGGCTGCTGAAGAGGTTCAGACATCGTCATAGATCACTTCATTCCCATCAACATGGCACCATGAAAAGACTTTAAAGAGAACAACTGGCATGCACACACCCTGGACACCAGGGGCCATTACAACGGATGCAGAAGAAAAATGCACTCTGACTATCTCTGTATTCATGCCACACAACAGAACTCAGTAGAAGTTTCTCTCCTTAGTTTCCTCATGAGCCAAAAAAGAATCCTAATTCTTTCCCGAACATAAGCTGGTTTTAAAGCCACCATATTTATTTACATGTTGAAAGAAAATAAAACTGAGGAAGGAATATCTTGAGAGTTACAAAGGCAGACACGGCTAGGTTCTAAAACACTGACATGCTCCCAATATTCCTCAACAGTTTCACCGGGTAAGCCTTTGACCATACAATGACCCCTTGTCTGCCATTAACAAAACTGTTTAAAAAGGAAAGGTGGGACCCTAACTTTACAGACTCCTTATCACTTATCACTTAAACTAGAATTTGATGGAATAACCACCGAGCCAAAGTTGTAGAACACGAGCAGAGTGTTTGGTCTGCATTTAATTAAGGTGGGGTGTGTGTGTGTAAAACAGCAGCTATTAAGTGAGCAACTCTGAGCACATTTTACATTGTACGCCACCCATGTGCACCCTGCACCCCTGCAACTCAAAGGGCACTGAAGCAACTTGGGAAGGGATCCTCAATTACCCTATTAGGACTCAGAACCTTAACAGGGCTGGGAATCCTCTCCCAAAGTTTTAGCATATGTTCCCCGGCCGCCCGCCCCCTTCTCCCCTCAATCTTTGGCATTTAAAAACACACACCACTCTTACCAGATTATTTTTACGTTAACCCAGAACTATTCTTAAACTTTAGCTTTCAACTCTAAATAATACCTTGGTATATGCAAAAATCACTTTCTAGTGATTAGCCCTTCATCATTTCAGCTGCATAATGCCTCCAGATGAAGACCTCTGTCTTGTATCTCAGAGCCTCTACCTGCATATTGGACATTTTGGGCAACACTGAACACACCCACCACAGAAGGCAAGAGCGCCCTGCGGCCAGCGGCCAGCCCTGGGTCAGTCAAGATGCTGGCTATTGATATGCACTTTCACATACATCACAGACAAAGGCAGGGAACTACTGTACAGAAGGTGCCAACTACTGCATCATGCCTACACAGCTGCTTTATCCTGCAGAAACCTCAATGATTTGTCTCAGATTTTAGGAAAAGATTGGATTACTGTTACAGTAGAGAAGCAGTGAAATACACTGCTTTTAAGGAGAAACCAGCACAGGGTTAAAGCCAAATTTTTCTTGAACAGATGATATTTCAGATGGCCACACTATTCCAGATGCATCAATTTCCTTGAAAATCCAATCCATATATGTGCATATGCTGTGCTGGCAGGAGGACTGACTGAAATGGCCAAAACCCAAGAGCTAATATTCTTTTGGCCAGAATAATGCAATTATTATTTTCCTAGCTATCAGTCTAAGCATACAGAGCCATCTGTTATGCAAAGCAAACATACACATCTCAATTACAGAAAATGCAGTTGCCTTGACAGAATTTGGATTACACCACTAACCAGGGCTGTAAAATGTGTTTTGAGCTAGTACATAATGGATGCTTTTCAGGAGTTCCCTAATTAGCATTTACCTGCTTAAACTAATTATTCATCCTTCTTCTTCACTGGCTTATTAAACTTTGTTGGATACTCTACATAAAACAGATGACTATGGGCATTGCAGAACCACAAATAGCGGTGTTTCCAGTTCTATAAGTATTGACATGGTGGCACACCAATTCCAAAATTGGAGATTCTCAATATTAGGTCCTAAATAGATTAAGACAAGGCTTGAAGTCTATTAAAAGATATTACAAAACCAGAGACGTCAACAAGATACAAGAGTACTAATATTGAGTTAACAATAGCCCAGTTTCTATCGTTCGGTTTGCTAAAATCTACATAAAATAGAAATTGCTCCATACACCACAGCCAATAGCTTGCATGTTCTTCAAGGAAGAGTTAATGGACCCTTGCTTGGATTCTCAACAGTAAATAATCAAATTTGGCAGCATTTCTCCTCCTCCCCCAACCTTCCTCAGATGCCAAATATCTCTCTTCATTATTTCCCAGTGTCTTTCTTGATTTAGCTATTACCCAGCAAACTCACTAACGGCCAAAAGGTTCCAGCCATGCTGGATGCCTCCTTAGAGCGGTGCCAACTTTCAGAAGCAATGAGTCTGGGGTGGGTTCTGCTTAAGAGGAGAGAGACAAATCTTATCGCCATCTTTAGCTCCAAGGGGCAACCAAATAAGAAGTAGATTATCCAACTTGGCAGACCATCACACACACACACACAAAATCCCTCCCACCAAGGCTGTGTTTTCCTTGTGCCAAAACACCAGATGAAAGGGTCAGACTCAGCCAATCACCTGTGTGGGCACAAATATCCAGATGTTCAGCATTTTTATGGAGAAAACATCTGGATAATTAGTTGAATTGCAAACTTTTCTGCAGGGTATTTTGGCATTCTGTAGATGCAGCCCGCGTCTTGGAATCCAAAGTAAGTAAAATTTTTGTGTTCCAAGGGAATATCAAGAAATCTAGGATTTTGTCCCTTGCGCCTTCTGCCTCCCTCTTCTTTTCTTTTAACCTCTGACAGACACATGTGATAACTAAACTACAAATAATGAAAAGCGATCTTACTTTATGAAATTGTCTTTCAGCATTAGGAAGCATTTGCAAAGGCAGCAAACTATATCCTTGCTGGAACCCTCCCTGCAACACATTTTAATGGTCTCTTTCAGCGTTTCTTGACTCCAGATGACTCCCTGTCATTGTGTCAGCTCCCAGGATAATGCAGGGTACTCCATAAACATCCAGTAATAGGACACAAGGGAAGCACTATTAGTGTGTCCCTCTCCTACCGGGCACAGAGGTTTCAAAGTTCAAAACAACGGAGGGAAGAAACTTCATTTGTTCTCAATAAATTAATAATGATCCTTGGAGGGGGGAGGGGTACTAAAGTTTTTGAGCACAAGTTTATTCCGAACGTGCCAAACTGACACACTATTTTCTCACTGACTTTGTGAGAAGAGTCAAGTAGAGCCATTAAAGAATAAATTTGATAATCCATGCTATACAGAATATCCATCGAGGAAGGAAAAGCATGAGGCTGAAGGAGCTTTCACAATCACCATGAAGAATCTAAATTGTTGTACTTACTTGCGAGAGGCCTAGGTAGATGGAAACTGTTTCGGAAATGTACAAAAATTTTCCTTCTTGGTTTAGTGCAAATACAAAGCCATCCAGAGACTGCAGAAAAAATAAATATACAAATAGGTTAATAACTATATATGATGGAGATTTAATTAAGAAGGCATCTGATACGAAGCAACACACACCAAATTTAAGACCCTTTTTTTCCTTCACATTTAACAGAAGTCCTAAGATCTTTTACTACTGCATTATATACGAATAAATTAAAGGTCTGAATTGAGACTACATGCTTTCCTTTATTTCAGGGACTTCCTCAGGTCTCTGTCATTCTGATCAAGATACATTACATTCATGTCTAAAATCAGGTCATGCTGATTATATGAGATGTTGCCTTTATTTTTTTGGATTCAGTAGTTACCGAGATTAAATCAGCAAGATTCTCCATTAAATAGCTGAACAGAAATGGAAATGATAATGAAACAAGAGAAAAAAGGGTTCCTATATGAAGAGCAAGTAAAATCACCACTTGAGCTACTATGGACATCAATAATTTCCTAATTAATAAAGGATTATGCCCTCCTCACTCCCAGTGCCTATTGTGTTAGAACAAATAGGAAAAGTCAATACATTATAGTGAATGTTTATAGGCTGAAACCTTACAGACTGTAATCCTTTTTTGCAAAACTCTGTCTTAAAAGTTTTATTGTGATCTAGTTTCTATTACAACTCCTGAAATGGAACAAGAGAAGGGGGGAAAACCAAGGATGCTACAGATCATCTGTAGCCCCGGAAACCCTAGTCCACTTTCCAAATGAAGGGCTGTATTTTCAGTTTGATGAATGGTGTAAATCATCATGGACTCCAACTGCAATATACCACTCAAATTGAGAATAAACTTGTTTCAAATTCTTGCCATCCAAGTGCATTTTATACCCTCCATCATCCTCATGTCTGTTGTTTTGCTTTATTTATGCAAAACCAGGTAGACTGCACAAGTACTGCTTGCACAGGAAAAGAAATGTTAAAGACTGGTGGTATTTACAAAGGCTGTGAACTTGGAAATACAGGAAACCTACAATGGGAACAAGGTGTGTGGCAACACTAAATTAATGACATAACTTTTAAATGTAGAAACGTGGAAGAAGCATGTAAAATTCAGTTAGAAAAATAGACTGCCTCAAATCTCAACAATAATTTCAGTCTCCTAAAATACTAAAATATTTTTGGAGCTATATATGTATACATGAAATATACATATTTATGGGTATATGTATATAAGAATGTGTGTGTCCATGTATTTATATGTATATACACAATTTGCATTCCACGCTTCCTGACCTGTTTTCACAGCCCACTGGTCAGAAACTGTGGGTAGCCCTCAATCTCCTCCTCTTAGTGGGTTCTGGAAACAATTCAAAAGTCACATTGTATTGCTCCACAAAAAAGCAAATTACATGATAGACGAGCTTTTGGTCAAGACAGTACAATAATAATAGCTTACATTTATTAAGCAATATGTACTAAGCAGTTTGCATGTACTGTCGTTTTTAATTTTCATGAATACCATTTGAGGTAATTATATTATCATCTACTTTTTATATGCAAGGAAAGTGAGGTTCATGGAAGTTAGGCAACGTGCCTGTCCCTAGTTTGTGATGGAGTTAGAATTCGAACTCTGACAGCTGGACTGAATACCTATACCATCTTCCACCAAAAATAAAGATTCTCTAACTGACATGTGTAAATTAATGAAAAGACAAATTTTCTCAGCGTTTCTGAAGGTAAAATATTTATACTAAGAGATAGCCTATGAATTCTTAAAAATCATCACTTGTTTTTCAACGATTTGTTCAAATGATAGAATCCTATTTTTAGGAGTAGGAGACACATGGGAAGTGAGATGACAGTAGAGTTCATAAGCCACTTCCACAAGAGGTCACCTTGTCCCCTTTGCTCTGTAAAATTTCCCCTGGAACCAGTTATGGGACAGGGAACAAAATATTGCTTACTGGGCTCCTTACCTTTGACAAAACTGCCAAACCTTCTGGAGCCTGGTGAGACACAGCTTTTCATGCTTAGGGTGCTGCATGGTGGCACCTTACTTTGAACCAGTGCAAAGGGAGAGAAGTATCCTGTGTAGAAGTTTGGGAAGGATCTCATTTCAACCTGTCTTTACCTCAAGCACGATGTCTCCTGAGGATGATTCATGAGGATCAAGACTCTCCCCTTGATCTTCCCCCTGGAGAAAAGGGCCTGGGTACGTTTTCCAATCAACTTAATAGCAATGCGTGGCATACAATCACAGACAGCTGTGTAGCCATCATCTCAACCTTAAAATGTCACTGTCACATTAGAGGGACAGAGAGAGAGAGATCACAGGAGAATTCTATGGGGAAAAGTGACAGCTGGAAGGCTGACTGAGAGAAGAAGAAAGGACTGATGGAGCTGACATAGAGACAATCTCCTGTAGTCCAATTCCTCATTTTACAGGTAAGGAAACTAAGGCACAAAGAGGCTTAGATCATAGAGCCAGCTGATGGCAGAGCCAGAATTAAATCTGCTGCACTCCCATAATATTATTAAACTATTTATGACATTGTATGGTCCTGGTTGGCTTAATCAATTCCCAAGGAGACAGTTTCTGAGCAGTGGGGCTATGTCTTATTCATCTTTATGGAGCCAGTACCTAACAACTGCTCAGCCAAGACTTACTAAGTCCAGTCCTACCTCCCAGCCTAATGCTCTTTCCCTTATATCACACATGCTCGAATGACTAAGAAGGATGGAGATTATTTTCTCCAAGGGTCCTGCTTATGGAGTTATTACAGTATTTTCAGATTCCGATGCCACAGATGTCGAACATCATCTGGGGTATCTCCTAACACTTGGAAGATCAGAGTTAGACTGGATTCCTTCACAGTCCTCCAAAATATCCAGTGCTATTCATTTGCCACATACATACATCCTTTACTTTCTCACTAAAGGGGACTGTGATTTTTTCAGCATTAGGTTCATCTCTCACGTATTTACTAAAATACTAGAGGAGGTTTGGGCACTGTAGCACAAAATATAAATATCTGGAGGCCAAACATCTGATGCTATTAAGCAGCGGCGACCTAAGAACTGGCCAGTTTTGCTTGGCAGAAGCAGAAGCTTTGACACATGTTCCAATTTCCTGGTGAGATTAAAATGAGTCTATGTCTACATGACACAAAACATCCAGTCAATTCAATTAAAAATAACAGCCAATTTGGTGGGGGAAGAACACAACTAGTCAGATTAGTTGTTTATCATCACAGAGGTAAAAAATAAACCAAAACAGAACTGGTTAGTTAACCATATTTTTCACTTTTGTTTTTATCATTTCAGTCAATTCTATCTATAGAGTGAGATGAATGTCCAGAACCCAGGTTCGATTACCTTTCAGATAAAGAATGGGATATGAAAGCAGGCCTACAGCAGACTGGCAGTCACTCTTCATGTGGGCATTACCTTCTGATTCAGGGCCACCCCTGTCTAGTTAGCTGGATTTTGCTGCTTAGAAAAGTTTTCAGAGAAAAGTAAATCAATATTGGTTTAATGTGGGTGTCTCAATTTTAAAAGGTGGGAGGAGGAAGGAAACATTCAATTAGTTAGTCTTGGGAACCAAATGTGATTAATCTGAAAGTTCTGTGGAATTTTTTAAAATTTTGAATCAAGAAAGCTACTATATACTGAGCTGTTTCAATCACTGCAGGCTACTTTTTAAATTTTTTTTAACTGCCCACTGTTTTCAACAGGCGCCAATTAAGATTCTGGGGTCAAAGGGTTAATTACATCTTCTTACTCACTATGTAGAATTTTCTGATTATTAACTAAGGTTGGATTAAGATGAAAAAGAACCTACACAAATGTTAATGCTCGTCCTTCCTTGAGCAGATTTATTATAAAGCCATGCTGAAATCTTTCTGCTTTCTTCAAAGCAGATGGAGAACAAAATCTTAGAAGAAACAGTAAAACAGACGTTTTTAAAGGCATGCAAGTATCTGATTTATCAAGACAGTTTTCTTATTACTAAAACCAGTTCTTAGCCATCCCAACAGGGCTGACAGGAGGTTTCCTTTGTCACATCCAGTAAGTCTATGAGGAGTGAGGCTTGGATACACAAGTCAGGAGCTACAGCATCTCTGAATAATAATGCCAGTAATTATAATTTATATCCCCTGACATCAGCGTAACATATAAAGTGGAAGGCATAGTTTCTTAACCCCCAAAGCTGAGTGCTTCTAACAGTATTTGTCAAATGATGAGGTTATTTCCTTGCAGGGTATGAAACTAACTAGAGCTTCATGATTGAAGGTATACTAATGTTTAATGCATTGTGCTAAATGGATTTATATTTGTCAAAGTAGTTTTGTCTCTGCTTTCTTCTTTTCTGCATATTCCACTGCAGCCAAATCACGCAGACTGAAGTCTTACTAAACTGCCCTTATAGGGACAATTCTCATATATATAACTACTTTGAAATTTGTGGTTCTTTCTTCTACATTCCAATGCAGAAGAGAAATAAAAATCACCCCAAACTCTTTTCCTATGACCTAACTCCAGTTAGAGTGAAGAATTACCAGTAGGCTAGGTTACTTTAATGACAGATTATTTTAAACTAAGCCTTCACCATCTGTTCCACCCCCTAATTATGAATGCAAAAAGAACATATTTCACAATTACATCAGTAAAAAAGTAAGATATACGTGATTTAAATGCATGCATGTGCTCCATGCCCAATGCACCGTGCATCTGTGATATTCCTTTAACTCAGGCTTTGATGATGGAGAAAATACCCACCCACGATAGACTACAGTCTCTGACACACACCACTTTCCCCCTAAACCCAGCGTTTTTCATTGTTGTGACATAATTCTAAGACAAGAGCAGAACATGAATTTGAACACAATGCTTGCCAGCCTTTAGACATGACCATTTTAGAACTGCTGAGACAGCTTTGCTGTTAAGAAGGAGAGGCTGTATGAGAAAATTGCTTCTGCTACCTGAGCAATGGGTTAGCATCGGGAATAAGTGAGTTTCCCCTTGAGCCACACCTCCGTCACTATGAAAGAGGCTGAACGAATAAACCAAGCACGAAAGAAGTCTGTCCTGGAGATTGAAAACAGGGCTCCAATACCTATCTTTCTGCTGTAGGTTGGCAGCAGATAAAAGAGCTGGAAAGAAAAAAATGTTTCTGAAATTTTGTGGCCTTTGGATACAATAACACTCTGATAGAGCTCATTAAAATGCCATATTGCCCCCTGATTACACTCAGAGGTGATGCTCTACTGCTCACGCACACACACAGATTCCCAGCAATTTCAAGGAGAACCTGGGATGGTGCCCAGAGGTGTCCACATGTATCTGTTTATGGGGAAGAAAAAGTTTCCCAGATTTTTGTCTTTGTAATCTGAGTTTTAATAATCAAGCACTTTGCAGAAACAAAAGCTTTATTTTTAGAAATAGGAATCTAAGTCAAGTATATTTTCCCAAAGTGGATATAAGCATACGTCAAAGGTTTGGCTTTTATTTAACTCTTAGGACTCTCCCAGAGCTCCCTGGCTCCTGTGTCTCTTCCTTTGCACACTGCCCTCCCCAATGAATCAATAATATGAAGGATAGCACAGGTTCATATTGTTAGGTACCAAAAACCACACGTTCCCCAATCACAATACCAAGTTGGATTAATCCGTCAACTTTGACTATTTTCCTACCAAAAAAGAATTTCAGAACAACAAACCTTGACACCTCAAAACACCTTTCCTGAGAGTTTCCTCAAACACCTAAGTCCAAACATCTTAGGTGAGAAAACAGTGCAGAGAGGCACAGGCGGCCTCCCTTCAGTTCTCAGAGGAGAGAGACCAGAATAAAAGGGGAGATGCTGAACTAGTGAAATGTTAAAACATGAAAAGAACAAAGACATCTGCTTTCTGAGCAAGGAGATCAGGTTTGGCTTCTGCTCATTAAAATTCCATTTTGTGGGAGCTGTGTATCAAAGTGCTGACCTTTTTTCCCTGGGATGCTAGTTCAAGCCTTACATCCAGCCTTGAGGGATGTAGATTTCTTGACTTGAACATCCAGCCAAATGGACAACAGGCTCTGGTACAAAGACAGGGTGCGGCATGTGGTGGAATCACACGGGTGTGTGTCTCTGAGCCATGCGGGGTGACGGGCAGACCCCATGTTATCTGTGGCTTGTTCTGGGGGCTGGGACTCCACTTGAGGCATAGTGACTATGTGCTGCTCACAAGCTCCTCTTGTCTCAAGGAGAGGATTCCCACTAGTTATTCTAAGGCACTAATATTCACTGGAACATTAAAACGTCTCCTTTTTGCATATGTGGTCTATTAATTTACTGAAACATAGTCTCTTTAGAATCCAGGAGCTAATTCCTTATTGTGCATCTTTCCCTTTGAATGCCGAGTTCTCTTTCAAGTTAAAGGAGGAAATCCCATGTTGGCAGGAGTAATATAAACAGTACATTGTACTGGTCCTGAAAGGCCTAAAAATGTCACTCTTTGCTTTGGCTACACATGGAGCTTGGTCACACGCAGGGTTCCAGTTGTCTTTCAAGTTGTCTGCATTATACAAAGCAACACAAAGAAAAGAATAGATAATAACTGTTTATTGGACATCCTGTAAATCACAGACTACTGGAAAACAGGGAATGGTCACACCATAGATATATTTGATATACATAATATATAACATATATCAAATATACTATTACATATCATATACACTCTAATATATATAATACCATAATATTATATTATAGGATATCTTTAACAATGCTCAGTCCACTCAAATATTCACCAAAGAGGAGGGGGAAAGGAAGGAAACTAACAATTGTTAGGCAAACTACATGGAGCAAACGTGAGATAGGTATGATTTAATCCTACTTTACAGATAAGGAAACTGAGGCTCAGAGAAATGAAGTACATTATGCAATGTCACATATTAGTACGTGGTAGATTTAAAAAGGCTCCTGCTTTTCCTACCTGCTGCCTATTTCAGCTGTTCCACATCCCATCAGAGCTGCTCAGAACCTGTGCCTCCTCCAGCATTCCTTTGCACATAAGCCATTCTCGTGTTCCTACTACTCAAGTGTGACGCATTCAGAAAACCTCTGTTGAGTGCTCCCTACGCACCAGGCCTCTACTGGCTGAGGTTTCACAAAGCTGAATGAGGACCCAACTCACGGGCTGCTTTCTTAAGGAAAATTCATCTGTGGGATCTAAGACTAAGAAAATGAGTCAAGTTGGAAATTAAGTTTATAACACAAAAAGTCATGGGGCAAAGGCAGTTTCCAGCTTAGGACACCCTTAATACATGGTAGGGACCCCCGTCTGATAGCACCAGGCTCCACACCTCTAATATGTGCCCTTGGGTTGGAAAAGGCATGGATTGATGGAATTTTTATTTTATTCTGCTTTACTGAGGTATAAGTGACAAATGAAATTGTAAGATATTTAAAGTGTACATTGTGATGATTTGATATACATATGCATTGTGAAAGGATGCCTCCTGTCCAGGTAATTAACATATCTATCACCTCACATATTTATCTTTTCAGAATGTGTAAACACAGTCAAGAGCCCGCTAGACCTCAAGGAAATTCTCATGCCTTGGAGGAAATAATGTCTCTAGAAGTAGAGAAGGAGGAAGGAAATAATGTCTCTAGAAGTAGAGAAGGGACCCCACAGTTAATAAAAAATTCCTAGGAGAACCACACCTCCTAACAGGCAACTTCCAGGACAAGACTTGAGCACACACAGCAGCAGCCCACGGGGCTGGCCAGCATGCAGACCCCACTTCCTGTCCCAAAGTTTTTCATCCAGATTTAGGGTTTTTTCTTTCCCTCTCTGGTATTATACATACTATTTTATATAGATTGACTTTATAGAAATTTATTTTACAGTTATGGTTACTTTAAAGTCCATCCTCAACGATGCAAGGTAGACCCACATTGCTGTTCCTGTTGTGGCTGATTATGCCATGGACCGGACTATTTACTGTGCAGTGGGTAACTTGAAAAAACAGGCTCTTTAAGAGAAAATAATAAAAGCTTTGTATATGTATTCCTTTAGGTAAGGAGTTTGTGTCAGGGATAGTAACAATGATTAAAGACCCCTGTAATGAATTTAGCATATTAAAAGACCATTTAGAGACCTCAGATATTAATCTGGTACATTCATACGAGTTTCATTTCAGGAAACATTTATTGCTATCTCTAGGGAAAAGGCATTAAAAACATTTGTACTGAAAGGAACTTGATGATTACCACTATAGCTGCCATGGACTGAATTACATCCCCCCAAATTTGTATGTTGAGACCCTAACCCCCAATGTGACTGTATTTGGGGACTGGGCTTGTAGGAGGTAATTAGGGTTAAATGAGGTCATATAGGTGGGTCCTAATCCAATAGGATTGGTGGCTTTATAAGAAGAGGAAGAGACACCCATCTCTCCCTCCACAGGCATGCACCCAGGAAAGGCCGTGAGAGCACACAGCAAGAAGGCAGCCGTCTGCAAGCTAGGAATCGAGTCCTCACCATGCTGGCACCTGGATCTTAGACTTCTACCCCTAGAACTATGAGATAAAAATAAACTTCTGTTGTTTTACCAACCCAGTCTATGGTATTTTGTTAGGGTAGCCAGAGCTGCCTAAGGTAGTACTTTAGAAATTCTGGTTGGGGAAAATGCTTGGGCCATGAAAACCTTCAATGTTAATCTCAAGAAATCATTGTAACTAGATTCTCTGCTCTTTATTTTATATATCACATATAATTAATAATTAATTTTTACTAGATCCACAGAAAGCTATAAATATGATGGACTGATAATAGAAAGCAGCATTTAGTTCCAGAAATCCACAGTGCTTAGGATTGTTTTTGAAACCTTTTTCAAGTAATTGCACCTCTTCTGGGTCCCACATTTACAACATTGAAATGTTTATATTGGTCTTCTGTGCATTTCAAATGCTTAGAGGCTATATTGCTTCATTGCCTTAGCTCCATACAAAGCAGAGATACACATTTATGTGAAAATCAATTATTCCGATGGAATTGGGAACCTGGTCCTGAATGATCTTGGGATAAACAGCTTGGTTTACTGCTTGCTATGGCTCTTGGCTGCTTTGCTAACCTTCCACTTTCATTTCACAGTCGGCCGCTGAGTCTTAGTGAGGAGGACCAGCGTATACTCCTTGTCCACAGAGCTCTCATCCTATTCAGGCTCCAAGGAAATGCTTCTGCCTTTACCTCCACATGCCTATTTCACACACATGAAGCAAAAGAGATTACGGATTTTTATTGTTTGCTAACATACTTGCATATATCCAAACCCTAACAACTAACGTTGTAAGAAATCATCTTCAGAGAATCTCTAGATGGTAAGTCTATAGATGGTATCCTTCAATGTTGAGCACTTCAGCATGTGAAATTTGCCAGGACCAAATCTGCTAGGTGTACGTTACACGACAGTCTAATTGGATAAAATTAAAAGCAGTGGTGCTTGGCTGTACATCCTGGCTTCTGTAGTAGTCCAACTCAGGAATAGAATTAAAGGACTGGGCTGGGGTATGCAATTTTTGGTGCTGGTAATTTTGTGGGATAAAGACATTAGTAAAGACAAAAATCAAATTCCAGTTTTTTCCACTGACTTACTAAAGTGAATTTTTTTTTAAATATGAAAAATGAGATTGGCGTTTCCTTCCTCTTTCTGATCTACTTCAATGACTATCCTGACTGGAAGAGAATTTATTGCCATCACTGAAGAGTAACTGGCTATTTTATTATTTGAATTTCCAGGATCAAAAGATGCTTTAATCAAAATCTCAGCGAGATTTAATAGGAATCATGGGACTGAAATTGTCTATAGAGAAGTATAAATAATGAAAATGCAAAGATAAAGTCTAAAGTGACTACTCTGAATGTGAAATCAGACATGTTATGGTGATTTGAAGAAGGCAAAAAGTATATCTGAACTATACCGTCTCCGTGCCTTTCTGACCCACCTCGAGGCAGCAAAAATGATAGATTCAACATTTTCTGTTTTGGCTATTTGACTGATAAGTCAAATAATCACTGTGATTATTTTTTTTCCTTTAAAATAGGTGCTCAAATTTGTCTTAAAAATATTCAAAAGGTATAGTTCTGTTTTGTCTTGAAGTCAAAGTTTTTCCTAGAATAACGCATTGTGGGTATCAAAGGGCAAATTAGATTCAAGACCTGAACTGTCACTAAATGGTCAATTTTTCAGGAACAGATCTGTCCTGTAAATTTTGAAATGCCTGGGTGCTTGGGTATGGATAAATATATTCTAAAAGTGCTCACATTCACTCTCATAATTACCAAACAGGGATGGATCACTTCATGGAGCTAACAATGCCACTATATACATTTCCCAGGGCAGAAGGAGGTGTCAAAAGCTTTTGCCCAGATAGAGTCTTTCTTTTCCCTCCTGTCCTCGAGTGTTGTCATCACACAGGATCTTTTCCTTTCCTGGGTTCTTTAGTGAGAGCGAGGCCAGTAACTGACATCCCAGACACTGCCAAAAAATGGCAGACCTGTTATTGTGCTTTTTCCTAAGCAGTATATAGTGTTAGCCTGCTAGGGAGGTCTAACTTACTGTGCATTTTGTTTTGGGCTATTTGGCACAGGTTGCCACCAAACACCACATGTCTACTTTAGCCATAGGGGCTGTATCATCTAACACACCTGAGGAATCACTAGATAAAATGTTTTCAGTGACAAAGGACAATGTGGCTTACTGAAGTTGTATAATAACCATAACACTATACATCCTACAAGGGAATCGCTGTAACCACAATCTAGGTTATGCATGATCTATTCAAATGCACTGATGTGCCAATTCACAGTAATTCCAAAAGAAATTTGCAGTTGGTCATATTGATAATTCATTCGCTAGAAACCTTGAATCGGTAGTCTCAGTCTAATTCTAATGTGTACAATGATCCATTTACCCAACTCTTTTGACTTAAATAGCTAAAGATAAGTTAGAACAAAAATAATGTGAAAATGGATATATTCCACCATTCAATGCATTTGATGAATGACAGTCCATGTCTCAATGACTATTGGACTTATTAAAATTCTATTTAGTCTATAGAATTTATCGTGGCCTCAACCATATAGCCCTATAATATCTTCAGCCACAACTGTCACCTCCCACTTAGTCTCTCTCGATCTTCTATGCCAAAGGCATCCAAATTGCCAACAAGAGTCATATGAAGAGGCGAGCATATTGATTAAATCCCAAGCCTGATTTTTCACTTGGCCCTCTGCCTAGTTTCTTTTAAGGGCTGGGCATGTGAACTAATACTTATTTGCATTACTAGAATGATATTTTTATTAGCTGTCTAGACTCTGAAGATGATCAACTTCATCAATTAAGAAATTTTCTACCTATATCTACCATACAAACTCTGTCACATAAGCTTGCAGAATTAATATTTTTAAGAGGTCCATAATAATTTAAGAAAGATGAATCCTAATTACACCTCTTCCTTAGACATAACTTAGTGGCTAAGTAAACACCAAGCTCCCCACGAATGATAGAAGACTGAAAAAAATGAGAAGTATAACATCACCTGGGATCACCTTGGAAAGCACAGTGCACAGGTGTGGGATCAACAGCTTCTATTCCACTTCTAGGTTCCCATTTCAGCCCCCTTTTCATTTTTTCTTTTTTCTCTTATTTCTTTTAATTTTTCTCCTCTCCTTTCACCTTTGGTTTGCATTCTGTATTTATTCATTTAGTGAAAGAAGTGTGGGGATGGTGTGGTTGTAGTGGTATACGTGTACCACAGCTCACGCCCCATGTTCCCAACAGTCCTGTTCTGAATGTGTTTGTATGTAAAAACTACCCTGGGCAGTAAATGACTATGGATATGTTTATACATCTGATTCATGGACATGCAATGATTACAGACAAATTTTGAAGACTAAGAATGGCTCCAAATTTGTGTAGGCTAGCGTAAATTTTGTATGGTTGAATATTGGGGATAGATCCTTTTTGCCTCCAATGAGATTTGCTCATTCCAGTCTTGACCTTTTCCAACAAGTAAGATTTGTTTTATTGTCTTGCTTGAGGGCTTCTCCTTAGTAAAAGAATGACCTACTTTAATTTCTACTTAAATGCTTCGCAGGCTGGAGAGTGAGTTCCCCTAAAGGATTGAGCCCCTAAAGACTCAAATTGGCCTCTGCGCCCTAATGGAAGACTTTTATCCCAAAGCAAATAAAAAATATATGAAGGGTTTTACAAACACAACCTTATGCCTTTATCATTTTCCGCAGATTCCTTCTGTTCTCATTATAAGTCTTCGCACCTGCTTAAGACAGTTGCTGCTCCTCTCCACCAGATTTTCATCTCTTTCCTGATTCTTTTCTGCCAGAATAGGTACCTTTTATGAAAGTGTCTAGTCAATATTATTTTGCCATTTCTTAAAAAGCACACACATGTGGCCTAGTAGGCAAGTCTAATGTGCTATATGTCGGCATAGGTCTCCACACTTTATCAACATCCTTAATTCCGCTTGAGCTAGTGGGACTAAGACAGTGTAATGGTGAATGACTAACATTATTATCAATATTATATACTGCAGTGAAGCCAGCTCCTTCCATATTCTCAACAAGGTATAAGTAATACATGCTCATAGGCAACAAAAATAGGAAATTCATTCCTTCTCTTATTTCCAAAAAGCAATTCTTCCTTATATTGGCTCCCTTAACACACTGAACTATGTTATTACAATTAAAATTTTCAATAACATGATGTGACATAAAACCTTCATTTGAACAGGATAAAAATCCTTGTCCCAAAAGGCTTGCTACATGCAGTGAAATTGACGGGTTCTGCTGCAAATCATCTATGCTTGCTTCTTCAAGGCTGAAATCTCTTGCCTTACAGGGACACACACAAGAGAAAGCTGGGTGTAGTGCATTATCCAGAACCTTTTTGAAGGAAATACATTACTAATGCCCCCTTTTGACATATTAGGGAGTTTGAATGAATTACCCAAGAGAACATATAGTCTTAAACATTCAGGTACAGAGAGATGCCAAGCAGGAGTATCTGCATGTTTGAGGACATGGGCTGAAACATGAGGACCTTCTCCCTACTTTTTTTGCACAGGTCAGTTGACAATAGGGTTGCTGATACAGCAAGCAGCTCAAGTGGTTTAAAGAAAGCTGATCCTGTCACATCTCTTCCTAGGGTCCTCACGAAAAAGGGAACCTGGGGACCATCCAAGTCCCAGGTGCGGCACCAGAAAAGGGATGGGGTGTCTGAGCTACAGGAACAGATTCCTGGCCTTGTTAAGAGGTGTGGGAGAGGAGACTTCCAGAGTCAGAGGGCTGTACGGGAACCCCCAAAAGAAGAGGAGTGAGAAAGGAAAAAGAGATGCATCAGACAGATGGACTACTTCTGAGACCAGGGCGCCTTGATTGAGATCATTGCTAAGGAGAACATTCTACAGCTTTCACCAGGGAGGGACTTGCTTCAGTTCTTGAGAAATGCTCAGCGAGGGGGATATTCTGCTGGAGGCCATAGCTCAGGACTCGAAGACCTGGTACTATGGAGGGGGCTCTCTTAATTCCACCCCCTAGTCGGCCTCAACATGAGAAGGCATGACTCTGTCAGAAAGTCCCTGCTCAGATTCAGAGGGACTCTAAGATTTGGGGCAATGGTAAAGAAGATGGAAAAATTACGGCCTTGTCTCCTCAATTCCTTCAATGAAGCTAAGGAGCCTGCGTGGCCACAGCTGAACAAGTTCCATGCCAGCTTTGAAATGAGAATACTTCAAAGTCTTCAAGAAGCAGCATAGTATGATGGAGAGGAACACATGAGCTTTGGTCTCAAATAGACTTGAGCTGGAATTCTGAATTTGCACCTTCATTGTTTTCTTACATGAAAATGTAAAGAATGGTATCTATACATTACTTATTTTGCTCAATAGAGCTCTTGTCAATGATTGGAGTTAACGCACATAGAAGAGCCATCATATAGTAGAGATTTAATAAATGGCACCCACAGTGGTTATTATTTGACTTGCGATGCTGGTTTAGAAAAAATGTCTGCCAATAAGGTGGTTTTTACGTGATTGTAAGGAGAGATACACACTTGGAGGAAGTGAGATAATCTACCAAGGGCGGGAAAACCAAATAAGTCAGACAGGAACTTAAAGGAACAAGCAAGAAAAGGGCTCAATATTCAGGGCTGAAATAAGATTTCATCCTGGTCACAAACATTCCTCTTTAAAATTTAATAAACACAAGTTAGGGACAGAATATTTCTAAGGGAGAAAACACTATTCATGTACTTGAGGAAATGTAAAAGTTACCAGAAAGAGACACATTAAGGAAATACAGGGTAGGGCACTTGGGCAAGACAGTAAAGTCAACAAGAAGATGAGAAAGAAAAAAACATAGGATAAAATGATTTTAGTTTCATAAGCATGGCCATTTAAAAATGAGGATTATTCTAGGCTATATGTGTCTGTGTACAATATTATACTCCATTCTTATCAGTCACAGCATCTGTGAAGGCAGTCTCTGTTTTAGTCACAGCATCTGTGAAGGCAGTCTCTGTTTTGGACCCTAGAAGAAGCACTTTACACTGAGTAACCCAGTTCAATCCTCACTTCCTAAGTCTGATGCTTATACTATCACCATTCCTGTTTGAGATGAGGAAATTGAGATCACACAGCTAGTAAGTGGAAGAGCAGGAACTCAAATGCAGCTTGCTATACTAGATATTGACTGGACCATATTTTTTCATGGCAGAGATTCTTAACCTTTAGGTATCAAATTGCTACCATTTGTCCCCCTTTAGATCTGAGTTACCTGGGGCAGAGGGCACAGAGGTAGTACTCTGGGTGATGCCAGGGCAGAAGTGGAGCAAGAAGATGGTTGTTGTCTGACTGTGACCTCAGCCAAACAAGAGATTGTGGCAGGACTTGACAGTCCGCCAGGTACAGTTTAAGCCATACTTTGGTAGATCATAACCTATTGGGTAGACCCCCCTTCCATGGCTGCAGTGCTTTACATAGCTGATTCCTGGCAGCTCTTTCCCTTTCTAACTCAAATCATATACACGCAATAAAAAATACTGTGGCAAATATACAGAAAAGCTGTTCTTCTATGCCCAAAAGGTATTAGAAATAGACATATAATAGTCCCAGAAAAATCAGTTCTATTCGAATACTCATTCAGCCTAAAGTGTAATCGACTGATATAAAAATCTATAAGAATTTGAAGCAAGAATGGACAAAGTTCTAAGTATTGAAGCAGTGAGGACAGTAACATATTTTTATTAGTAATTTTCTACTAAATATACTAATATTGTAATGGTTTTATACAAATTCTGTCTTGTTTGCACAGCTCCCTCTTTAAGGATAGCTGGAAGCAGATGAAAGTGGGGATGCGGGGCTAAAGAGAAGATTGTCTCTAAGCTTCCTCAAACTCAGTTTGGTTCCAGATGAGAACTGGGGTAGTGAGAGTGCAGGAAGAGAGGCAGGAAGGAGGGAACCAACACTTCCTGAGCTTCTCTTTTCGTCAGCAGCATGCTGTACCTCAGTAACTACTTCCTGTAAGTGACCGGCACTGACTGCATGCTCATTAAGGAGGGGACAGGAGGACACATCTGGGAGTGGTGAGGAAAGAGAAGAGAAAAAGCTGACGCTAAAGCCTTTCATCCACCTGACAATTTTGCCTGAGTCCAGTTCTGTTTACCTTCAAATAACCCCCATCCTCCAAGGCATGTGAGACACTCTAAGGCTGTGGCTGCCTTGTGCTCAGCAAGCAGAGGTCATGGTCTCTCAGGGAGTGTGTCATGGTCTCTCAGGGAGTGTCTCCTGCTCTCTAGGGCTCAGCAAAAGGCCAGTACCTGCCTCCCACCTCGTGTGTGTGTGTGTGTGCGCGTGGATGCACCATCTGGTGCTTTTTTTACATGGGGCAACTGATCAACTCAATGTTTTTAAGTTAAATGTCTGGAAATGGGAGCCCCGACATTGAACTTTAGAATTCTAAGTTAATTTTTCTTTTTATTCAGCACCGTTTAGATCTTAAATAAATTCAGGTCTGGGGTTTGCTGCTTTACTGAAAGAGGAATTTAGAGAGGGTTTAAAAGCGAGCTGAAAAAAATGATTAGATAATTGAAACATAAGACTTTTAAGGACTGGTTAAATGGACTGGATTATTCAGCCCGGAGGAGCCCCGGGGTGACATGAGCACATGTGCGTTTCCTCCACAGAGGATGCCACCAGTCTGCCCATTTCGTGAAGGGCAAATGCAGGGTGCAGAGTCCAGGGGAGGAAGGCAGCACTTCCTGGCAGTGAAGACTGTTAAGAACAAAAATGGGTGACTGAGGAAAGTTGGGTCCCAACTGATTTGACATTCTGGAAGACAAGATATACACTGCTGAGAAGGATGGCTTAAGAATGACGCTGCCTGAACTTGAAGAGAGAGACAGAGAGACAGAGAGACAAACTGTAAACAATGCCTCACTTTGTGATCCTACATAGTGTTCTAAGGTTGTCAGGAAAAAGCTATGAAGAGTTTCTGACCAACAAAACTGAAATTTGAAGCCAAATATGTATATACCTCCATACTAACTTCATCACGACACCAAGCACACTTTTCAGACAAACACAGTTCAGGGTGAAAGGCAAATGGGCAGATGCTACAAAGGGCATTGTCTGAGAGGGGCTCCAACATGCCTCAGTAAGATATTTATAACGCTGCTATAAAAGAAAAGAAATGAACCTGCTGAGGAAAAAAGCTAAACCAATCCACTCCAGCAAGTGGGCAGATACACACATCCCCACGGGCAGTCATCTGGCTGGTGAGATGCAAACTCCTGAGGATCTGACTCAAACCCAAGGAGCAACTCCTAAAGATCCTCAGTCCCCCTGAGCAGGCACGAAGGTTCTCATGCACCAAGCAAGAAAACGCTCCTGGGGTCTGTACAGATGGCCCTTTTGTTAGAGGAATTTTCACAGACATTATTGGGCTCATTCTCACATCATCCTCGAGGTGTTTATGCTTTTCCCATTTCAGAGATAGGGACACTGAGCCCCTGACCATCTCTTTCACAGCATGAGGGAGGGGGCCAGTAGTCACATTCACGTGCTCTGTGTGTGAAGCAAAGAAATGTGTGACCTGTGGGCAATGATCAGTGATGGTTCAGATATCTTAATTATCCAACTATTTAAGAACCAGGTCTCTATCCAACCTCAGTCTATCACAGCATCAACTGCTCGTGCCAATATTACAGCTTTAAGCAGCATTTACTCTGTTGGTGAACACAGCGTGTGGTAAAATGATTTAGCATGATGAATAAACACATATGCTTGCTTGGGTCCAAATTTTAAAAGTGGCAAACCCATTTCCTGGCCCAGGATTTAATGGACTAGAAACAAACTAAAAGGTACCTAATTTACTATGCATGGACAACTAACTCCCTCTACAGCACGTGAACTCTCTGATATCAGGAGCTGCCCTCAGAGCTGTCAGACACAGGCTGTGACTCCCCACTGCTAACATGTGTGCATACATGCACACGCACACACATGCACGCACACTTCTAAGCATACTCCAACAGTATTTCCTTGATGCCTTGCAACATAACTGGGTATAGCACTGTTCAATCATGGATTCCCAATACTATAAGGCAAAGAAAACCTGATTGGGAAAAAAATAAACATTAAACAACAGGTTAATAAGACGATGCTACTCTAGGCAGCAACAAAACGAAGTACCAATAGATTGTCCCTCCTCAAAATATCATGTATCGTCTATGCCTGGTTTCTGAGGTGGAAAGAGGTGTTCTCGACCCCACGTGCATCCCCCAGTAGGCAGACAAGTCATTTTACTTTGAGTCTCGTTCCCATTTTATGTTTGCATTTTATTTTCTCATTCCCTTTCCTGAATCCCTTGCTTCTAGTTTCCAGCTTTGTGTTTACAGAGACCTTTACTAGAATCAGAGAGGTTCAAGAGACCCCATTTTTTCCCCTTCTCTTGTAACGTCCATTCTTTTTTTTTCCTCTTCCCAGAGAATAGATAAGTTTACCCAGAAAATAAAAAGCTAATACAACCTTTTGCTCATCAACAAAAGTATGTCTTGTTGTAGGCAGGAATAAGTTAATAAAACAGGGAAAAGGCTTAGTGGCTTAAAAATAGGCTCCTTGGGGTTATGAAGGAACAATGTTGTTTTTTCTTCCCAGCGTGCAAGGATTTAATTAAGTGATAACAGTCACCTTGGGGTGGCTGCACAAGGCAATAATATCTAGGTGAAGAAAAATGCTGAAGAGAGTTGAGTACAGTCAATTTATCTTCAGAGAAGGCAATAAATGAACAAAGCATAGGTATTGGGCTGATTGTTTTGCAATGTTTCCATTACTGATAAGCATCAAAAAAAAAAGGGACAGATTTGGTATTTTCAGTTTCTGAAATGTATTAAATACAGAAAAAGGAAATGAAAAAATTGCTGTGAGGTCACATCCTCACATTCTAATCACAAACAGTTTGGTAATTATTCAGGCTAAACAGAACAAGGGAATTTTCCTGTTGACACAAAGGATGGGAACACAGCTGAGTCGTGTATTTATAAGCAAATTTATAGAACTTGGAAATTTGTGTTCTGCCAAAAAGAAGGAAAGAAATTGTAAAGAGGTGAGGGCAGAGTGAGGCTGTGTTGGTGGTCCGTCTCAGATGTCCAAAAGTCAAATTCTGAGGACTCTTTGAGAAGTTTAGGGGAACTGAGAAGTATTATGAGTGGGCATGAAGAAAATCCTAAAAAGCAACCAGGCAAAGACAAACCCCAGGACAGTGACATTATCAGCCATGTGTAATAGTAAGAGATAACAGTCAGGTTGGAATAAAATTATTGATGTCAGGCCCACAGAAAAAGTTCACAACAGAATCATGCAATATTTGCGCTCAGAGAGAAGGCTGAGACAAGGTTTGATGAAGTGCACGTGAATACTTGGCTGATAAAGCCAACAGGCCACTTTCACTTCTTATTGTGACGTGTGGGGGTTTGGGAGACTGATGAAAAAGAGGAAGCTTTCATTTTTCTAGAAACAAGAATAACAGCAACACAAAACCTTCTGCACTGCTCTAGTCTCTCATCGGTGGATCTCAAAGCATGCTGCAAAATTAATTAATTCTAACACTGCCTCTGCTTGATACAAGGAAAATGAGGCACTGAGGGTAAATGCAACTGGTCTAAAACCACTCCGCCTGTTTGCCTCACAGTTCTGATCCCTAATTCCCACACTCCTTGTCTATTTAATTGCCTTCTTGGAGACCATATCACCTCCCTCTCAAGAGCTCAGCTTCATCTCTCTCAATTTCTCTGATTAAAAAGTCCTGCCCTCTACCCCTGCCCTCCACTTCCCCAGCCATGGATCCAGACATACTCTTCCTTCAGTGAAAAGGGGATCGGACAGGGCAGCAGGGTTGGGACCTCTGTTTCCAGCTGGGCCAGCCAGTGCAGAGAGCAGTGTTGGGAATCTGCATGAGGAAGCAGCACATTTGGGAGACGGAATGGTACCTTCCCCTACATCACATCATCTCTTCTCTCACCCACCTCTACCTCTGAGAGCTTTGCTGACTACCCCCACCTCTACAGGATACACAAAGAATGAGAGTCAGCTGTATGATGCTGGATAGGTTGCCTACATAAGGAAAACAGCAAACAGCTCAAGATCAAACAGAAGAAAGATAAAATCACAAATGCTTTGTCACAGAAATTCTATCATCTGATGTGAACTGATGACAGATTTCCAAATTACAGAATGTTGGCGGAGGGTAAGCTTCAATGAGTTTTCCAAGAAAAAATAGAATTCCTCACAATTATTACAGACAGCAGCGCTAAATTGTCTTAAGATGGCATTACAAGGGAATGATTTTGCAACTGATATTTCTCAAGTTACTAAAAAAAGAAGAAAAACTGTCTTATTTTAAACAAGCCTTCGCTAAGTAAATAATCAAAGGCAGTATTTAGGAGAAATGGGATTTCATTCTCTTAGGTTTCCCCATCTTTTCCAAACATTTGTCAGTGCTTTCTAATAATAAAAATAAAAATAATTCTCATAGGTCCTATGTCAAGGCTTAGGTGACAGGTCCCTCTGTGACAGAAGATTTGAATACTAGATGAATTGGGGTTTCCTGTTGACAGCTGTTCAAGACTGACTCCTGTAAGAGCCAAACTGTGTAAGGAATTATTTACTCTTCTGTGATTCCAAAGAGAATTGCAAAACGCCAAATGCAGGGATGCTGGAGCTTCATCATGTTTGGTTTGGGTTCTCCTGGGCTCACAGCACAGCAGAGCAGGAAGAAGGCAGCCTGACTCCAGCCATATTCCTCTGAGCAAAGGGAGATTCTCAAGATCCTTTTGGTTTTACATTATTAGTTTTCTGGTGTCACTGTGTGTGTGTGGCCTTTAACCACCAGGTCCTTTTGGACCTTGACGCTACAAGCCTTCTTTGGGCCTAATATCTAGGGTCCTTAAGGAAGGACTGAATGGAATGAGGACAGCCGTTAGCACCCATGACACTACACAAATATGTAACATAACAGTTTCTATTTTGATTGTCCAAAACAACAGAGAAGAGACTCATCCATTCATTTCCTGGTGTTCAAATGAAAACTGGTCTGCGCAGGCTTATGGCCCATGCCACCACAACCTGAAGTTAGGTCATAGAACAGGGAAGCGTAAAGCTTGGTTAATAGTTAAAGCTACATTAACCACCTGGCTGAGGCTAATTGGCCAGCTCAAGTCTCCAGCAGCTAATTTGGACCCTCAAGGCTAGATGTGCTCTGTGCACCATAAGCCCTTGTACTCCTAGTTCTCTCTCTTCTCTAATGGTGCCTCTCAAAAGAGTGCTCTCCTAGGCACAGGCATCTTGATTCGTTCATGAGGTCACCTCTCTTCTTGTCCATGGTCAAGTAGGTCCCTACTCTCTAGGCGGCAGTGGTTTCACAGTGGAGTTCCGGGCATTGGGTATAATTGACTGAGGACTTAGTGAATTAATTACTTCCTCCATCTGACTGAGAAACATAATGCCCATAGGATGTGATCAGGGTTATGTGTTCCTTCATGCTTATTTCTCTCAACTACATTGCTCATTTAGCATCATTGTCATCACCCATGATGGCTCTCCCAACTCAAGACTTTAAAATAAACTAAATGATCTCACTGGCATATAGATTTAATATTCAAAGAGGCTTTGGTTTGAATATAAGGAAACTACAATTCCAACTAATGTCCATTAATCTATGAACTAGTCATCTTCTCAAACAACTGGCCAATTAAAAGCTTATGCCTGTGTTGAAACCCCTATTTACTATTTTACTATTAACAATAACACACCCCAGGAGCTTCTGTCTGCTTGAGCATGGCAGAGTGAAACACTGATTTGTTTAATTTTTATCCTCAAAAGTGAATTAGATGGCACATTCTAACATGCCCTAAATTAGGGCAGCTGCCATCAGTTAAATATACAAAAGATTAAACAAAGAATAGAAGTGTTAAAGGAGGCAGAATCTACTCATTCATTGATCTTAAGCAAGCAGGAGAAATAAATTTCAATTATTTTAGCCACAGAAGATTAACTTTTCCTTCCAGGGGTACAGAAACACTGCCTATGTGGAGGGGTCAGAGAGGCACCACTGTATTTATGCACTATTCCTGTCATATATATTAATTTCCAATGCATGCTCATTATGACCATGTGAACTAGTTCAAGCCCTCTCACTGTTTTTCACAATATAGCCATACCACTGATGTATGAAAATAGCTCACGAAAAAATAGACTGGTAATTGGATAGACAGTCATGAAAACATACACCAATTTCTTTTTCAAAGAGATGGATAACTGAATTTTCTAGACATTGTGTGAGCGAGACATATCCAGTATCTTAGCCAAACCTTTGGCTCTATCTTTCAGTTGGAATTTTCATTCACTCTATCATTTTTTTGGCAAAGATAAAAAAAATTGGCTACAACTTTTATTTATTATGAAATGTTATCTTTTACCATATCTGAAAGTAGAATTTTAAAGGTGTAACAGCAGGAACCCCCAAAGCAAAAAACAGCACATAAAATAACAAGGAGAATCGGTTTCCAAACAGACCCCGTCCACAGCTCGCAGTCTAGTCCCAGTTTTATCCTTGGCGCTTAGCCTTGAATCTCCCATTAGTGCTGATGGGCGCTGCACAGCTAAAGCTCATGCATCAAGCTGAGAAAACACTCCTCAGTATTAGTTCTGACTCCAGTGTTATAACACAAATCATGATAATATTTCTGTATCTCTGTATTTCATTGGGAAAAAATACAATCTAGCACTCTACCCACTCATAAATTACAACTCTATTCCTCTACTGTTTATGATTATTACCCCATTCCATACAGAAAATAAAGATATTGTTAATAACATTTTAAACAAAAGTTTTTAATAAATAATAATTGTAGTTGCGTTGAGCCTATCATCGAAGATTTTTAAAAATGACAAGTAGGAATTTAATATTATTATAGCCTCAACAGAGATGTATCATTATACCTACTTTACATATTTATGAGCCAAATCTCTCTATATGTGTCTTAAGGCTCCACTATTGCCGTGGAACAGGAGCAGGGAGCTGAAGGGAGACACTCGGTCCTCTCACCTCAGGTCCAATTACAAACTCTTATTAGCACTCGTGGAGGTTAGCTCAGCTGCTGCAAGAGTTTGCATAATGAGGCCGAGGTCAGGAACCTGAGGCCTCAGGTGAGTGGTCTCACTCTGTTCTGTGGCCAAAGAGAGCGTTCCTAACCGGGCCGGTTGGTCTATAAACAGACACTCAGTCACCGAGCGACGGGGCAGGGGAATGTGGGAGGATCCATGTGAACCTAATGGCCCCGATAGGAGAAAAAACCCAAATTGTATGCCCCAAACTAGCAGATTTCTGTGAGTGAAAGAAAGCATATTTATTATTAACACAACTAAGTACAAAAATTTAAGTGGGTTCCAAGGACCTTTCAATAATGGCAAAATGGACTCTTTTTTAAATGCTAAGAGTAATTCACCTTCATTATAGAAAATTTAGAGCATCCAAATAAGTCAAAATAGGGAAATACAAATCATCCATAATCCAGAGATAAAACCTATTAATGATCTGGTGGACATGTTAATTAGTTGATTAGTTCACCAAGTATTTATTAAGCAACTACTACGTTGCTTAACTGATTTAGGCACTAGGTACTGAAGATAGTGATAAACTAGACAGTCCGTTTTCATGAAACTCTGAGTCTATATATGGACATTTTTAAAAGACACACTCCATATTATTCTACTCTGTAGACCGTTAACAAAAGTTATTCAACCAAAAGGGTCTGCCAGACTTGCATCTGTTCTGTGCCTCTTCTAACAGCAGTCACACTCAAGGGTCCTTTTTACTGCCTCCTCTAACACTAAACTTCATACTAGTCTTTGGGCAAATAAACTTGGAGCCCTTCTAGAAAGGCATATCCCAAAATACACTGAACTAGCATGACAGTAAAAAGAGAGATTTCAAAATTACTGTGAGGTCTCCCTCCAGATTTTAGTAAGTAGGTTAAGCACTAGTTTTCATAACTATATATACACATACATATATGCACACACACACTGCCCATTACAGAATTTGAGTAAATACTACACTTGACTTTGCCTGTTATATCAAAAAGGCTTAAAAGGCATCTCTCTATAAAGACAGAGCACGTGGGAAGAACGTTTTGGTCTGACCTTCTTTTAGTTCATTTCAAAATCTTTGATTGAATCCTCTAAGAATAACAGCAAGTTCTATTGCTACTACTCCTTGCTTATATGTTCATCTTATGACAAGCCGTCTGTCCCGTGGCTCTGAAAAAGCCACAGTACCTGCCCTGGAAAGAGGACTTTCCTAGTGCTAAGGTGGTTCTGCCCAAAGGCAGGGGCCATGGCAAGGATCCCCCACCCCACCATGCCCATAGCAGTCCCTGCTAAGATAGTGTCACCGAGTTCACATTGGGGCAGCCTCAAAGTCTTTACAGAGTGCACACTATGTGGTCATGGCGGAAACTCCAGAGATCTTTTATTACTTATTTTCAGAAAGAAAGAAAAATGTACTAAGTTCCTAGGAAAGAAGAGATTAGATCACTACATGCAGGTTTACAAAGAAGGAACTTAAAGAAGATTCCAACTATACATGTACAGGAGGCAGCAGACACTTTCTCATTATATACCATTGAGGACTTCCTACCTGAAAAGTGCCAGGTAAGCCACAGCTTGGAAAGACTTGTCCACTCAAAACTGTATTCTAGTCACATTCCTGACTTCTTCACGTGTTTCTACAATACCCAGCTCCTAGTGATTGTGTTATTAAAGGGATTTGGCCACAAAAGCCTGACTCCCAATATAAAGAAATATACTATTTATCATTTTCAGAATGGGCTCCAGGACAGTATACAAATCGGGCCTACTGTGGGTTAGTGTTAATGGTTTCTCTAGGGGTCACTTTGACGGAAGCTTCCAGCAAGTCATGGTTTGCATACAGAAATAATACTGATATAAGGAGTATTTTCTACTGCTCTGTGAAACAGTAAGTACCACACACAGCAGAAATTTGCAAGTGTTCTTATTAATTTGGTTATACTGGCCAATAATAATTAGCAGGCAGGCCATAAATTCTCCCTGTAGATTTTAAATTACATTATGACACTGAATAAAATGAAATAAACAAATGTTCTTGTCATGGCATCTAGCTGACTGAATAAAATGACAAAAAGATTTGGTAACATTTTTAATGTAAAGAGCACTATTGTTTAAAAAAAATACACATTATTATATGAGGCAGAATACCATGCAAAATTTACTTAAGAACAAAGAGATAGTCTCTTTACTTCATTGGTACTGGTTAAAAAAAATTCTGCATGAACTCCTATTGGGGCCAAAGGAGAATTACCTAAGAGAAGAATGGGAACCAATATTTCCCCATTTTTATTGAACTTTCATCTTATTGAAATGGTAGGATTTTGGATTTATATACACATACGCATACACACACATATATAATATATATATGTAAAATTCTGTAACTTGCCTTTGAATGTAACAATTTGTCATAGGGATCTTTTCATGTCAGCACATATAGGTTTATCAGATTTTTTTCTAAACAGTATAGTATACCGTAATACATTTAACCATTCTCCTGTTTGAAGGTAGTTTCAAAATTTGCGCAATTATAAGTAATACTGCAATGGATTCCTCTAAGATTTCTGTAGTATAATATTCTTAAAAGTGGAATTACTTAATCAATTTTATTGTTTTTTTGTTAGTGTCCTTGAGTCAATTCCAACTCTTAGCAACCCTGTGGACAGCAGAGCAGAACCCTGCCCGGTTTTTTGCACCGTCCTCTCCCTGTTCAGCACTCTATCAGACAATCCTCCACTGGTATTCATAGAGTTTTCATGGCCAATTTTCTTGAAAGTGAGTGGCCAGGTCCTTCTTCCTAGTCTGTCTTAGAAGCTCCACTGAAACCTGTGCACCATGGGTGACCATGCTGGTATTTGAAATACTAGTGGCATAGATTTCAGCATGACAGCAATACATATCTTCCAAAGTATGACAACTGGCAGATGGGTGGTGTGGGTCTCTCACCAGAAATGAACCCAGGCCACAGCAGTGAGAGCCCCAAATCTTAACCACTAGCCCAGATCAAGTCTATTAGATGCTGCCAAATGGCCTTTTTTGCCAAATGGTTTACCAGAAGGTGTTAAAACTATGTAGTTTCATCAATAGTAAATGAGCGTGTCACTTTTCCCACATTCTCACCAATATTTGGTATTATCAATCTTTTCAATTTTCGCCAATTTAAGAGGCAAAAATTTGTAGTATCTTCACGTATCAATCACTTTCATCTTTATTTGGTGATTTATTCTCATTCACATGCTTTGACTATGTTCTAATGGGATGCTGGTCTTCCTTATGAATTGTTGGATCTCTTTATATAGTTTGGATATTGATCTGTTGGTTTTATATGTTGTAAATATTTTCTATGAGCCTGTAATTTGTCTTTTAACTTTATTCATGGTATCTTTTATTGTACATAATTTAAGTTTTTAAGTAATGACCTCTGTTAGTCTTTTATGACTCCTGGGCTTCTTTTCTTAGGAAGCTCTTGTCCATTATGATAAAATAAAAATGTTCGCCTCTGCTCTTCCCAGTGTTTATATTTAGGTTTCTTATACTTAGTTCTTTTACTCTTGAATTAAAGAATTAAGGAATGCTGTTTAATGCATTTCTGAGGTTATGCATGAAAACATACCCTTTGACAAGCTGAACTTTTAAGTAACTCAGTATCATTTTTAAAGTCTACTTTAAAGTATAAGCATGGTTTCCTAGGACTGTGGACCAAGCACGTTCGGGAGTTAGCTTAGATGCGGAAGGCTACCGCTTCTTTTCCTGAAGCAGAATGGGTAGATCTTAGTTTGCTACTCTGTTTTCAGGATGGAAGGATTTGTTACCTACACAAAACATTTTTTCAAAGGGAAAGGAGAGGATAATACCTATTTTTATATATTCTTCCAGGGCTGTCAGTAGTAGAGACTAAAGGCTTGTATGCAATTATTTCGTTTACCCTAGATTTCTGGTAACTAAGCAGTGGCATTAAAAGAGAGACCCTCCAGAGTCAGAAAGGCTGGGTTCAAAGTCTGGGGTCAGCTACTTATGAAGCCTATGTGCTTGGGCAAGTCATTTACTTTCTCTGAACTTGATTTTTTATTTGTAGAATAGAGCTAACACCTGTCCTCACGGGATGAAGTGAAGTGACATAGATAAATCACCCCAACAGTCTGCCCCATTCCAAGAATATGCTCCATCTCCCATTCACCGACGTTCCCTTAAACTCCTATTATGGCAGCTCTGGAAAGAACCCAATAGATGGTTGTACATTTTCCCAGAAAAATGAAGGGAAACGAGATGTTCAATCTGCAGCTAACAGTAAAGTCTGGCTACAGCTGGGACAGAAGCTAGAGAGACCAAAGAAGGAAGGAATTGAGGTGGGGCCAGACATTTTGTTTAAAAAAAGAACTGAACTTTTAAAAAGATCCAAAGATTGGAAATTCAATAATGGAGTTGACTTATCCTACTGTGATTTTCTTTTTTATTAGTCCTTTTAGTTTGGAATTTTTTGGTCTGACTGAATTTTTCTCATGACTTGTATCGGCCACAACTGAGTCTCTGAACGGGCCTGCATTACCAGAGATCATTGAGAACACAGCTGAGACTTTCTAACATTTGCAAAGATAAATTAAGACTGAAACACAACAAACAGCCAAATTAAAATAGGCAAGAGACCTGAGCAGCCAATATTTCACTCTGGAGAACACACACAGGGCACAGAAACACAACAAAAGATCACTAGCCATTGGCAAAATGCAAATTAAAACCATGATGAGATACCACGTCACACCTATTAGAAGTGGCTAACATAAAAAAACACCTTGACAATCCCAAGTGCTGACAAAGATGCAGAGCAACACTGCTGGTGGAAATGCAAAATGGTACAGCCACTCTGGGAAACAGTCTGGCAGTTTCTTAGAAAGTTTGATACACACTTACTATAGGACCTTGAAATCCTACTCCTGGTATTTACCCTAGAGAAAAGAAAACTGACATTCATACAAATCTGATGCAGGAATGTTTACAGCAACTCTATTCATCATCACCAAAAAAATGGAATCAACTCAAATGTCCCTCATTAGGTGAATGGAGAAACAATGCAGTATAGCTATACAATGGAACATCACTTAGCAAGAAAAAGGAATGGATTAATCATATGAATTACTGATATGAATATCAGGTGCATTATAGCGAGTGAAAGAAGCCAATCTCAAAAGGTTACACACTGTAATTCTTTATATATGACATTCTCATAAAGACAAAAATATTCTGAGGGAGAACAAACCAGTGGTTGCCAGAGTTTGGAGTGAAGGGAGGATGTGATACAAAGGGATGGCAAGAGGGAGTTTTTTGGGGTGATGACACTTTTCTGTATCCAGATTGTGGGGATAATTACATGAACTTAAATATGTGCTAAAATTCACAGAAATGCATACAAAATGATTCAATTTTACTGTATGTTAATTTTTTGAATTAAAAAAAAGAAACCACATATTTTAAGAATCCAACTTCCTTGGATTGGACTGAAGGAGTTCTACTACAGACAGAATGGCCCAAGGCCCCTTTTTCCTTCCAACCAAAAGTCAGTCTTTCTCAAACACCTGCATACATATGAAAGAATAAAAAATGAAAACAACAAAAAGCGCCCTCTTCTTCTGCTTGTGTTTTTACTGAACCAATTTTATCACCATCTACTGGTTAGAGCCACCATTTTCCCATGCCAAGCATATTTCCCATGCTTTCAGAGCATCCTGCAAGGGAACCACGTGCACCCCTCACGCCATTCCGATCTCCACCTTAGCATTCGGAGCCACTGAAGGTCAGATCACCAGAAGCTAGCTGGGTGCCAGAGCATTTGCTCTTTTAGCAACAGCTCAGTTACTACCATGACATAACCTCTCCTTCCCCACACTCCCATTCCCTAATTTTTTTTTTTTTTTTTTGGAACAAGTTGTCTTTAACCCTTGGACCCAATTTGAAGGCAATGGAAATAACTACGACCGACATTTCTAGGGTTAAACGTCAAGTAGGAGAAAGAGCTGAAAAAGGAAATTCCCCAGCTTCTTAGTAATGAAAAGCTGAGGGTATACCTTCTGTGGCTGTCTGTGAGATGCTTTCACATCCATGTGTCAAGGGTTTTTCAAACTGACAACTTGCAAATTTGAAATACAAAAATGCCCAGAGCGATATTTTAGTGGCTCAGGGAAACTCTTGTATGGGAAAAAGAATTCTAAAGTGAAACGTCTCTTGATATCTCACAGGGCCTGACCACGATACTCTAATTATGCTAATTGCTTCAATGCCCTTGCTTTATTTATGCTGAGCAGCTAAGATAAATAAAGGAAAATTGCTTTGGATCTAACTGTATTCATATCAGAATGCAAACTAGCCCGTGTTTGTTATGTGATTGCTGATCTGTTTACACTAAATTCTGCAGGTAATTGCAGTTTTGATTGCACATTTATTTCTAGCTGCACAGGTCCCAGGACTAGGTCTGTCTGTTTTTATAATTAAACCGTTTTGTAATATCTAAACTCACTAAAGAGCAAAATGATGCTTTAAGAATTTACATATTTTATGCATTAAATATAATACTTTGGTGAGCGGTGACAAAAAGGAAAAAAAGTATGTTTACCACTAAAAAAATTGGACAGCATGTTCTGGATTTGAAGAAATTTGAGACATCTGTTCCAAAGCCTGTTCGCCGAACGGGACAGATGCCTGGCGCATCCCTGTAATCTGTTCTTCAACACATAGTTTTTGAACTTTCAGTTGCAACTTTCATATTAGGAAAATATGTTAATAGAACATGCTGCTGCTTGGTGATTCCGAAGACAATGGAATAGTATTTTATACCCCAATGTAATGGTTATGTTCTCTGTCCCTTGTTCAGAAGCTGAAACTTCACAGAGCTGACACGGTCTTTGTTTTCTGTTCTAGACTGGTCTTCTGGGAGTGTTCACTATGGTCACTGGTCTTAGCTTAGAATTCAGTTTTGATTACAGCTTCCTTTGGATTTCATCCACAGCCAACATACGTAGAGGGAAAAAAAAACAAGGCACATACATACAGGAAAAAAAAATCTTTCTCCTCTTTTAGATGCCTATTACTTTAACAGCACAAAGGAAAAGGAGTTGATAATGTCACCACTACAAATGTAGGAGAGAATCTCCTTTGCACTGCTCCTTGAGCCATCATCAAACTCTGAAATAGTAATTCAGTCTACCCTACTTAATGGAAATGTTAGTATTGGTCTATACAGACAAGCCTACAAAGCTTCTTAAACTAGATTCTGCTCATGAAAAATCCACTATGATGAGCTTATTTTGTCTAAAATACCCATGAGGCATGTTCTCAATAAATATAGGCTAGTTTTAGACCCTGAAGGCATCTCTGGCCTTCTTCCCTCCATAGGGAAGATAAAGGAAGTTGAGAAAATGTTCAGACGCTCAAAGCACCTTGAGTAAACTAAGCTACCAGGCTAAAAGTATAACTTTCTTCACACCAGTAGATGATCATCATGACACAACAGTGGCTGGAGCAAAGGAGGACCCACCACAGTCACTGAAGGACCTCCAAAGTCCTCCATCACTTAAAAAGAACATTTAACCCAAATATTAAAGTATTTGTATTTTACTTTGTGTAGCTGTGTTGTTCTAGGTGGACATGTGCAGAAACAATGGACAGAGCAAGAAACCGAAAGTCAGACAGTTCTGGGTTTGCATGTAGGATGCCGCACATATCAACTATGTGACCTTGGAAAAACTAAAAGAAAAATTATTTAACTACTCTGATCCTTAGATTCTTTAGTACCCTTCTAAAGCTATTGTGAGAATTAAACAAAATGACAATTGATCACTATTCAGCAAGGCACACAGCACTCAATAACGATCAGTGGCTGTTGCTGCTATTGCGATATCAGAAATTTAGAATCCTGACCAGGTTTCCAACGACGTCCATCACCACATGAGATCTGTGGTAGTTGTTCATTAAACTAGTACAGGACACACAGGCTGGTCCTGCTGCCACTGGGAAGAGGCCTGGGTCAGATGAATATTTGCTGATGAAAGCAGGAAAGATTTCTCAGAGCGCTTACTTAGAAAAAGGAGCTTTGTCCACTTGGCATCCCCCAAATGTGCAGGCACATCAGGCTTACTACTCCCTCTTGTCTGTTATGTCTCTACTGGATCACAGTCTATTGTTGCATTGATCAACCTCTGCATAATTATTTATTAATGTTTCCATATTTCCCACTAGACTGTGAGTGCCCTTAAGGCAGGGGTAGTATCTCATTCTTCTTTTCATCCCCAGAGCATAGCATGAGGCTTCTCACGTTCCCTTGTACGGAAAAAAAATCCTGTTGAAGACAATGGGGATTAAAAAAAAATAAGACATTATTTATTAATGAAAAAGTGTGGCAGATTTTAGGGCCAGGATGTTAGCTTTCCTACATTTAGGACAAGATGAAGCTTCTTGAATTCCTTGAAAGAGCCACAGCCACAATTTTTTTGCTACCTTCTGGCAGGCAGATCAAGACCCAGCATCTGAAAGTCCCTTCAAACCCATCCCTGTTCAAAGGGAAGCACCAAATAATTGTCCAGCTAGGAAATATAATTCCCACATTTCAAATACAAGTCCTCCTTGGTCCTCCCTACCCAGCCTTTGGAAACCAGTTAATAAGTGAATGGGAAGGCAGAATTCTGTGGAACTCTTCTCTCTATTTCATACATAAATCCTGATTTTCACATGAGACGTGACCATGCATTTATTATCACACACTTATTCAAATCTTCCTGGTTATCAGTAAGTCACAGTTAGTGTGTGTTTGTGTGTGTGCACATAAACTCATATGCAGAAAGAAATTCTTTCAGAGGAAATCATATGATAATTCTGAGTAAAATGACCACATTTCTGAGAAAAGGAGACAACATCTTGACTTATTTTGTTATAGGGACCTGTTAGACAGAACTGGGGCCTCAACATGCAAACCATACAGTTGCTCTGGGCAGCAATTTCTTCCTATGATAATAAGCCTGGATGTGGGCTCTTGCTCTGACTGATATCACAGGGTAAGTGGTTGCAGGTTACAGGACAGAGCTTGAAAAGGAGTCATTTCCATACCTTGTCCACTTGGAGAGTGCCTGGAATATAACCCCTGAAAATGACTCATGTCCTCAGGATTTGCCCCAGCTACTAAGAGAGATGGGGAGTGGATAAAGAAGAGGAAAGTCGTGAATAGGGAATAAAGAATGCTGTTTAACAGCTGGCAGCCTGCAGAGGCAGTCAAGGAGCCTCCTCCTTATCTCTAACCAGAAAGGCACTGATAACTGAGCATCAGTATTGGAGGAATGGGGGCTGCATCAGTTTCCTAAGGATAACTATGGCATTTATTCCTCCTTTTTCAGTCTTCACTGTATACAGTAGGTACCCAACACTCACTGGATGAACGGAAGGTCTGGAAGACCCTTGCTCTCCTCACAAAAATGAATGAACATTAGTTTGTGTCAAATGAGTAACTTTGCCAACACAATGGGGACTGAAGGTCTGGGGAACCCAGGGAAGCTTCCATCGTCTGATCTTAATGATGGACCGCCATGGCTACTTCTCTTCATCCTCAGCAATTTGCCTGGCTCTGCCAAGACTGAACTCTGACCTGGATTCCTTAGGTGAGAGGTACTAAATTACTAAGCCTCTGAAATGAAGCTGTTTCCTATATTGCATTTGCAGGATGCCTTAATATTTCTTCAGTAACCACTAGTTTGCTTTCTTTCTCCTGATCTCATTGCCACGGCTCTATATATTGAACCCCAGGAGAACCCTATTCACTGATTCCCCATGACTAACGAGCTGTTTAATTCACCAATGATTTCCTTCATCATTTTACAAGATCAGCCTGGAAGAGCTCAGTATACATACTAAAACACCTTTTACAAGGGTTACTCTAACTATACTGTAGTTACAGCCATGCCTCATTTCAATCACATTTAAAAATCTTCCCAATAAGTTGATTTTCCTCTTTTTTTCTTTTAACGGTTGCAGACTCTATGTAACATAAAAACATTTTATGGGAAAAAGGAAAGAGGAAAATTTCATAGGGTTTTCTTTTTAACTATATAAATGACTTTGGTATACTGTTAGTTTATCTACTGGTAATTCCTGCCCAAGACGTCAGGACCTTCAAATCCAGCTGAAATATAAGCGAAGGAAAGTCATTTACATCCGAGATTGATGAAAAGTCATGAGTGAGGAATTGCATTCCGGATACTCCACTTGAGTTCTAAGGCTGGAATACTGGTAGGGAAACTACACGGGAAATTATGTCAAACTATGATGGTCATTCATTGATGATTACTTTAATCCTTTTTAATCTTTTCAGATTTTTTCTCTTTTTTCATTTCACCTTGTGTTTCTCCCTTTATTTTTTTTCAACTTTCCTGTCTCTTCATTTCATCTTTGTCTCTTCTCATTTCCTTTTGTCATGGTTTATTTCCCCATTTCCCCTTCTGTAATCTTTCATTTCTCCCTCTCACTATTAGTTACCTTGGTCTGATAGCTTAAAAAATGAAACAGGATTCTAGGCTCCCAAATCTTACCCCCACCTTCAATGTGACATCCAAAACTTAGGCAAATTTATGTGTTAGTGGTCAATAATTTGGTCAGAGAATTTTAGAAGCAACCTCCCTCCATCAATGGGCTTTATGTGGCCTATGACTTGACAGCATTGTGAAGCTTCTCCTGAAGATGGACAGCTGCCTGACCCTAGATTCCAGAAGGTCAAAATGTGCGAGGGTAAAATTTTCTTTGCACAACTCAAAGACACATCAGATAGAACAAAATTCACAGGAAGAAATGAGCCTGAAGCTGTACCTTCTCTCTAGAGCCCCACACTGTGGTCTGACACCCTAGGAGATAGAAACTAAATTGAAACAAACTACACTTCTACCTTCTGATTGCAGGCGTATCATCACTGAGTATTCTAAAGGTTTACTGAAACCTACTCTTTACCTAAAGAAAAATTCTCAAGATCTAAAAATGAAGTAAGGTCCGTCCAAATGTGGCCTAGAAATGATCATACGGCATGATGATTCCAAATACTATACTTACTTGCATAACAGTTTCCATGGTAAGGTGCAAAATTATAAAACATTCACATTCTGAGCTCCTCATCACATAATCTTTGAGATTCTCATGATCTTTCAAAAAAGATGACTGAATGATTCTTAAACTTCAATGTTAGGATAAATCTAGGATATTAATCCTTCCTTTTCAGACATTATGAACAATATATTCACTTCAAAAACAATTACTATATCTTTTTGAGAGTATTCAGTCATTCAATAAATAGGTACTGTTATGGGCTGAACTGTATCCCCCTCAAATTCATATGCTGAAGTCCTAACCACCATTACCTCGGAGAATGATTTTATTTGGAAATACGGTTGTTACAGATGATCAAGTTAAGAGGAGGTTATTAGGTTGGGCCATATCCAATGTGACTGGTGTCCCTACAAAAAGGGGAAATTTGCACACAGATTCACATAGGGGGAATGCCATGTAATCATGGGGTGATGCATCTACAAGCAAACCAATGCCAAAGATTGCCGCAAACCACCAGAAGCTAAGAGAGGCATGGAACAGACCCTCTCTCACATCCCTCAGAAGGGACCAAACCCCGCCAGAAGCTTGATATGACACTTCTAACCTCCAGAACTGTTAGACAATAAATTTCTGTCATTTAAGCCACTCAGTTTATGGTACTTTTTTAAGCCTGCCCCACCAAACTAATATGGATTTCATCTTCCTATTAAAGGAGGAATCATGGTACATCAAGGATAGAACCATGGGCTTAGGAGTCATGCAGACAGGGTTTAAATCTAGGTTCTGCCAATTACTGATTAATGGGGGCAAGTAATTCTTTGAATGTAAAATGGAGATAATGGTACCTACCTTATTAGGTTGTCATGAATATGAACATGTAACCATTCTTTGAATGCCTACTATACATAACGACTTGATGAAGATGCTGGGTAGGGTGGTGAACAAAACAGACCTGGTTCCTGCCCTCATGAAGCTTATAGTTCAGCAGGAGGAGACAGAAAAACATATTTACAAAGAAATGCAGATGCAATTAAAACTTAAGTGTTATGAAGTAAAGGAATAGGGGGCAACCATAGAGAGTAAGGGGGCCTTGGAGGGTGGTGCCTCCAGTGGTGTGGACAGATCAGGCTTTTCTGAGGAAGTGGCATTTAAGCTGACACCCAATAGATAAGAAGGAGTAGAACACAAAAAGATAACATAAATAAAGTTTCAAGTATTCTATCTGAATTGGAGTAGGTATTTGATTAAAAACAGTTATAGTTGATATTGTTTATTATATGTCTAGTCCTAGGAGCTCTTTTGTGGGGGACATGTTAGCATGTACCAGTGTGGCATTCAAGGTCCTCTATGGTATTTCTTTCTCTCCTCAATTCCTCTTGTCTCAAGGTGTAGGTCTGTTGTGGCCCCAGCATGAGGCAGGCCCACTGTGGATCAACAGCAGGCAGTGATCTGCTTTCTCTGTAGCAAGAGTTCACTGGTCTCTCCATGGCCGATGTCTTTTTATAATATCCAAGATTTCCTCTTTCCCTCCAGGAATATGACACCAGATCCAAATTAAATTACTCTTTTTTTCTATAACTACCCCCCAAATTTTTAGTCCTTATGCCTTGAGTCACGCTGTTTTCTCTCTCACTCCTCCTTCCCCACTCTAGCTATCATAATTATACCAGTCCATCCAGATCCATTCAGGAAGCATTTCTGAGCTTGAACAGGAATCTTCTTCCTCCTCTGAATCACTAAAACACAGGATCTACGTATGTATATACCATCTGTACTTTGTCTGGACTTATTATTGTATTTGCCTTATCTCTTCTACTGCATTATAATGAACGCTGTGAGGGCAGGGTCTTTGTCTAACTATCTTAGACTGCTGAGAAGAATGTGGTGTGGCTCAGAATATGAGTAGAATTGAATTGTCATGTGCTTCATGTCTCTACGGACATTCTAAGAAAGTAGCAAAGTTAAGAAAGACATAGTAGACATAATTAGTAAACACACGTACTACATATTTCCACATCATATATGGATAGAAAACATTCAGATAAGGAATAAGAAAGGTGTTTGTGCCAACTAGCCTCTCTTTCATTTCTGCCACACAGCAAGCACCATTCGTGCATTGTTCATTTCAGCAAGCACAAACACACGTGTGGGAAAATTATTTTCCCTAGCTTTCTTAACACACACAGAGGTGATGAACATAAGCAACAGAGTAGACTGGGATACATACAGTAAAATAGCTAATGTCCTGTTTTCTCTCAGTTTTGCTATAAAAGACAATTAACATCTATTTTTTAAATGTGATTTTCTGGACCTAAAGATCTTTGTCTGGAAAATGGGGGTACTATTTCCTACCTTGATCTTATTTCCAAGAGCAGAAGATGAATTTGCTATGCCCTCCTCAGTGCATGGTGATAGTTAGGAGCAGAGGCATTTTTATTATCTTGCTATAATATAGAGAAGGTTGTATCAACTCTTCCCGCTATGCTGCTACAGTTATTCGGAGAGGAACATTTCTCACCCACAGGGATGCAACTACATGACTGCATCAAATTGAAGGTGAACCCTGCAATGTGGCTATGGCACTTCAAATAACACAAGCCATCAGAAGAATCTTTTTTTAAGACAAGAAATAAGGATTCCAAACCAGTGTTTATAATTACATTTACCGGTCATCTGAAATATGATGATATTTCCTCCCCCGAAATGTTATCATGTCGCATCCATTTCTGAAGAAATAATAATTTTGTCTGCCCATACGTTTATGGATTTTTACCACAAGGCGATGTCAAATATGAGCACTTAATTCAGAGCAAACACTGTGTGCGTGTGTGTGTTTTAAAGGCTTCTAAACCATATTAAATTTTCATTCATATAGGTACACAGAGACACATATTAAATAAACCCTCTACAAGAGTAACCGGCTAGAAATGTAGCAAGAGATTTCCAAAGGGCCGAATTTATTACAAATTAATCAAATAGGTAAGATAGATCGTAATGGATATTCCAGCCAACATAAACTGAGAGGAAAAAAAAAAACACCAGCAGCAAGTCAAGAGCCAAATGTTTCTGTTTTGATTTATTTAGCATTTCCGAGATGTTTCTTCTGTGGGGAACAATATGCAAGGCATTGGAAATTCAGAAGGCACATCTTTTGTGTACCATAAAAATGTGCTGCTAACCTACAATACCCTTATAGAAATACAATTCAATAAGAAACTCAGTTGGGAAGATGTCTCAATAGAACAACATGAAAAAAACGGTCAATACAAGAATGATTTACTTTACTCTTACAAGGGATTTTGACACTGGGAATAGAAATGCCTTTGGAACTTATAAAATCCAGATAAACATAGAGGCACATTTTTAATTCTTATACATCTCTAATGTCTTTTTTTTTTTTTTTTTTTAAGCAGATCATCTCTCCAAATCGTCACTTCTATCAAGCCTCTCGCTTGAGCAATGTTACAGCGCTCAGCCCTCAGGGCAAAGATAAGTCTTCACCATTGTCACATGTAGCACACACATATTCAGCCATATCATGCTGAATGGGAATACGGTACTTTGTAGAAGCAGAAGTGATTCCTGCAGAATATCCTGAGATACTTATCAAGCTGTTAAAGGAGACATCAGTCTTTTGTCTGTATTGCCCTTGACACATCCTCAAGGAAAGTATCTAGAAATTCTTTGTCTTCTGAAGAACCCTTGGACCTCTTAGGTCTAATGTAGGTTAAGTGCCCCACAGATCTCCCTAGAATAGAAAAGCACCTTGAAAACTACTGTCTGACTTACAAGAAATAAATAGAATGCAAATGTCAATTAGAAGATCCTGGTATTTGAAGGAAGAAGCAGCAAAACGCAGAAGCTTCAGACAATATTGGTCTTGCAGGGGAAAAAGCTGGAATTCTACCCTAAATTGTATTGGATACAACAATAACCTCTAGAAACCCAACAAGGGTAAAATGTATAAAGGTAAATTACCACATTATCATCCAATTATCATTGCTTACTTTGTCAAGGGTAAATGACTATCTAGCAGCGTTCAGCCTTGCTTATTGATTCCTGTGTACAGTACCCAGCCCTGCTCCTGAGCAGTGGCCTCACCTTGCCTCCCACTCAATAGTTGTGTTGATGCTGACCATTTTATTATGTGTTGCAGGCTGTATATAACTCTCCTTGCCCATTTTGGAGGCATTAAGCAAAAATGGGTAAGTGATTAGAGATGACTGGGCACTGCCAAAGAAATAATTGTGTTGCTTTTATTCCTGAAAATACAGAAAAATGACTGTGTTTAACTGCTGTCATAATCGAAACTTGATTCAATTCACAAACTTGAAATGGCACTTAGCACCTCCTCATCTTTCCTACCCATTTCATTCTCAATGACATCATTTGACAGAGCTTTACACAAACCTAAGAATAAACATTTCCAGTTTCACCTTTTTTTTCTTCCCACAGATAAATCACAGGAAATGTAGAATTCTTCTTATTTCATCACAGATTTAAAATAATAAAACAAACCTGCCTGAGCAGAGTAAACAAAACAACCAAACTGAGACAGCAAAGAGGCAGGCACAGCATCTGAGATTAATGGACCACATTTCATCTCAAAGTGCTTTCTTGGCATAAACAATACTTAAGGATCACCTTAACCACTACTGAAATGTAGCCCCCTCTGAGGCACAGAAACTATAGAACCAGGAGAAACACTCAGTCCTTCTTGAGGGCAACGGTAGGTGAACTTTTTACTGTAGTGGTGGCTTGGTTTCAACCCTGACCCAATTATTCTGCAAGCTGAAGATGGAAAAAAGCAACTACACCAGAACCCCTCTGCCTCAGGAGATGAATCCAACAACTAATTCAACAAAAAGTAGCGGAAGGATGCTGGAGGGAGAGTTAACAGGCAGTTGGGGAAGCCTCAGATATGACTGCGGTTCCACCACTTCTCTTGCTCCCAACTAGTCCGAACATTATCAGGGTATGGTGAAATCTTGAGCTGGAGGCGAGATTGGTCCCTAACTTAGAAATGGACATCCCAAGAAGGGAACTGTTAAATTCAGTGGAGCTGCTCTGGATCCCTGCAGAAGGAACAATGGCATTATTTGGATTCAAATACAAATGTGGGTGTTAGTTATTTAAAAATGTATAGTCTGCTAAAAGGAATGACTTTAGGAATACAAATGTATATTATGTCTGTGAGTAGGATCCCAATCAAAGCTAACACTTTCTAGGTACTTTATTTCAAGTGTCTTCTATTTCACTTAATCCATCAACAACCTTACAAGGTATGTGTTTGTACTATTATTTCCATTTTACAAATGAGCACACTGAGGTTTGGAGAATTTAGTCATTCTGTGTTACATAACCAGTATGCGGTGAAGCCTGAATTAGAACCCAGATGACTCTGATTGCAAATTCCAGGCCAGCTCCACTCTCCCATTCTATGCCATGGGCAAAGTCAAAGGAACACGGCAGGACTTGGGATCCCTTACTGGACCTCTGGAAGGTGGGCAGCAGAAGCTTGCATGTAATGAGCATATAAGTGTGAGAGAGACCCAGGAAAGTGAAGAGGGAAACAGAAGGAAGCCGGGGAACAGCAGAGGAGAAGCGAAAGAACAAACAAGCTCAGGGAAGCGTTCTGAGATGGCAGACAGGGGTACTGAGGCTGAGAAGTCTGATGAGAAGGATCAAAAGAGAAACTAGGAAAAGGAGCGTGAAATCAAAGGACGCCAACTCTGTCTGGCGAGGCTGCTCAGACCTGACTTGAACCGCAAGGAACATGCAGGCATTAGCTAGAGAGATAAAAAGGGTGGAGGAAGGAGAATTGATTCCAGGCTGAGGAAATTTCATTTTAAGCAAACGCATGGTGACACACACAAATCCTTGACATCCGCATACACCTTGCGTGGTGTGAGGGGAAGAGGAAAAGAGATCTTCCGCAGAGTGATGTGGCTCTCTTTGCTTTTCACTCTCGGACTTGGAAGCCTTGCTTGATCTCAATGGAATGGAATGATGAGGGCTCAGCAGGTCAGGCTCTAGGGCGATCTTGATGCACACTTACGCAAGCACCCCAATTCTATTATCAAATTCAATTATTCACTCTGAAATTGAAAATCCTCCTTACCTTTGCCATCCAACTAGATACACTGAATCCCATCCTCCCATGATTTACCTTTCCTCTGGCTGTTTACCTCCAGGGCCTCTGCATCAATTTATGAGCCACACACTAGAAAACCTCTCATCTCAACAAGGCTCCTTGGCTGGTGGAGCTGCCTGTATCCTCTTACATGCATATACGGAATATACCATGAACTTAATTGGGACATGATACGTCATTTCATGAAAGCATTCTTCAGCCATTTCATTTATTACTCCCCAAGCGAGTGATATCATCTTTTGCCATCAGTCAGGAATTGCTTCATCTGGTTTCACTTTACAGTCTCTGGCACATGGTGATGTTTCCTGGGGCAGTCAGGAGGGTGCTGATATTGGCTCAGCGGTTAGTGAGCTGGGGAGACGCCAGAGTCAGATATGGTCCACATATTATGCATTTACTGAGCACCTACTATATGCACAGGTGCTGTGCTGTGTGCTAGGAATGAAAAGGTCTGTGAAAAATAAACAGCTTCTCTGTGTAACAGGAGCTCACGGTAATGCCTGGGGGTCTGAGCTAGATGGGAAAATATACGAAGAGACAATGGTGATTCAGTGTGGAAAATGTGGTAAGGGACTTTAGTTTTAGGCACCCTAGGGGCATGATCAAAGCACAAAGAAGGGGTGAGGAGTTAAGAAGGCAGGACAGAGAGGCTGAGAGAACTTTTCCTAAATGAAATGATGTCTGAGTTGAACTTTGAAGGAGCAGCTTTACAAGTAAGGAAGCAGAGGGAGGGAGAAGGGCATTCTGGGAAGAAACAGCATAAGCAAATGATCTGAAGCATGAAACAGCAACATACCCACGAGAAGCCCCACACACAGCTCCCTCGACTACCACCTTGGCGGGCAACTCCCTCAAACTCTGAGCTTCCACAACTCCAGGATGTTGTAAAGCTCTAATGACACAATTCACATGAAAGCCACAGTGGAAACTGTAAAGCACCATGCAAATGTAATGTGTTTTACAACTGTCATTTCAACAGTCTTTTGGTGAACTGGAAGCAGACTTGAGGGAATCTCTGGGAATTGAACTGAGCCTGTTTGCTAGAAGGGTTGACCCTTGCTTTAGGACACGTAGGGAAGAACCGCCAGACACCCAATTAAGATAAGCAAAATATAATTAGCTGATTGAGAAGTTGGCCAATATCATGAACATTAACGTGTTTGTGTTTACTCTCCCAAAACCACTGGGGGGTTTCCAGTGAGCACAGGAAGTCAATAACGAATACCTAATCCAAGAAGCCACAGCATTTCCTCCATCAACAATGTCAGAATTGTTTAATATTTATTTACTACCTCCTTTATATTCAATACAGTCTGTTCTTCTGCCTTGGTAGATGGTAAACTAAATAATTTCATCCTGGGAGACCAAGACCTGGATACAGAATGCAGAGGGATGACTTGAGAGAATGAAGAAATTTTTTCCGCAGCAGTTGACTACTTTGCCTCTGCCCTCTTTATGTTGAAGAAGCCCCAAAGACTAGGCAGGGAGGGGGCAATCAGTAAGATCCTACAGTGATTCTTCGTGAGAATTTTAATCATCATCACAACCACCAACACAATCTTTAACTAATATCATTAAGAGCTCACTATATACCAAGAAGCATTCTAAGGGCTTTGCATGTATACCTATTTAATAAGCCCAATAACTCTATGAGGTGCTTGTCATCATTAGCTCCCCCTTTAAGTATACGGAAATTGAGGCTCAGAGAGGTTTTACATCTGGCCCAAGGACATGCAGCTGGGATCTGATTCTAGCTAACCTGGCTCTGGGGCTCCACTCTCTTTACATAGTTATATTTTCCTCCCACAAAGGAAAGATCCGAGTAGCTACGATCTATTTCACAGTGTGTAGTTCCATTGGGAATATGGGGAGGAGACAGGATATCTTGCATTCAGTAAGTAGGGCAAGACTGAAAGCCGACCACTAAAAGATGCCTTTCTTCTTTTTAAATCCAAAAGGCTCCTTTGAACCACCCCTTCAAAGGAAAGAGGGAATATTTAACTGAAATATTTTCTAAGTCTCTCAATATCAATCTCGCTTTATGATATTAAGTATAGTACCACAGGAAAGATAAACACATGGGCTCTGGAGATGAAAGACATGTAATCCCAACTTTGCCACTGACTGCTATGATGAGCTGTGGAACCTTGGGTAAGGGGGTACTTGACCTCTGTTTTTTCATCTGTAAAATGGGCTTCATAAATACCTACTTAGCAGATCTAGCAGAGATGCTATGTGGAATTCAGTGTGTGTACGTGTGTCTGGGTGTATGTTCTACCATGCTTCATAAAAAGTGTCAAATAAGGGTTAGCTACTATTATCATTCAACTTTCTTTGTATTTAGCACACAGTTATGCATCCATGTCAGTTACTAAACAAGAACATTCTTAGTGTGCTATACCAATCTTTGAGGCCATGTGAATAAAGTACAAAGCTGTTTAAAAACAGAGAAAAGGGGATAGTAAAGATATTAAGAGGAACGGGAGGCAATCTATGAAGAGTAACAAATTCTGGGAAAGGTTCTAGAAGATGGGCTTATAAGCCATGGTATCCAGTGCAGGTGAGTGGCTAAGAATAAGAAAACAAAGCAAAAAATACGAGCATAAGGTCCTTGAGTTGGAAGAATGGTCTAATGCAGGGATCAGCAAACTTTTTCTGTAAAAGGCCAAATAGTAAATATTTCAATCTTTGCGAGTCATATGATCTGTTCAACTACTCAACTCCACTGTTGTGGCATGAAAGCAGCATGTACAATACTCAAATGGGTGTGGCTGCGTTCCACAAAACTTTACTTGCAAATACAGGCAGCAGGCAGACTTGGCAAGCGGGGCCTGTAGGTTACTGACCCCTGATCTAATGGAAGTCTTACTACTAACTGCTATTAATAAGAGTTTTAGTACCAAGGTCTGGGAATGGTTTTATATACATATATGCATATATACTTGTGTGTGTATGTGTATAAATTTTCCCATTTAAAATAATCTTTATAATAATGCCATTCTGATTCATTTTCATTCCATATATTTTCCTGAGTGGAAGGCATTGGGATGAAGTTGTAGCCAGTGTGCTGGAAACTGTATGTGGCCCTGAATACAGCTTAGGGATGTGGGGTGGACATGGTGATAGCCATCGCATATGTGCATATGTATGTATATTTGTGTGTGTGTATGTATCTGTGCATGTTTCAGCTGAAAAAATGTAAGAATAATTGGCTTGATGGAACCAGAACTAAACTAAAAATGAGGAGATCTGGGTCTTTGTCATTGATTGGCTGTGTAATCTTGGGCAAGTTATGTTCTCTGCATGCCAATTTCTTCCTTATAAAATGGAACTGGATTAAATAGGAAATCCCTTTTAGCCTTAAACATCTATGGGTCTAAAATATTGTGCAAAAGGATGCAACTGTTGGGCACTTACTATATTCTACAGTACTTCCTACAGATGACTTAGGAAACTGAATTGAGTCAACTAGAACTGTCACTATTTTAATTGGATTAAAAATGACTTTAATGGGTAATTTATCCAGTAGTGTATAATAATCATATAATTAAATAATCACAGTACATCAGTCAGTCTTAAAGGTTCTCATGATAGAGTGGCAACTTTTCAGAACAAGGTGCAATAAGATGTTTTAGTCATTTGACAGAGCTTTATTTCATGATATAATTTCTTTATCTCATGTTATATTTTCAAACTTCATTGGTTAAATTTTGTGGAACTTTCTTGATGACATTAGGTAAGATAAATTATTTTTAACTTCTCAGGAGATTTTGTTTCCTAATTAATTTACTTATGGCTTTTTAAGGGGAGAATATTCATTGAGGGAAGCGACATAACCAATTTGTGCATCAAAATATTCTCAGTCAAGTTCACATTTCCAAATCAATCTAACTATGAAGCAGGTACAACCGGCATGGCCCTTATAGGACCCAGATCACCTCACTTGGCTGAGTCTGGAACCTTGGAGGGCACAGTGTTTATCTCCTTGAGAGAGACAGGAGGTTGGATTTACAGACAGAGAGGTGAGGGACTAGCAGCCGCGTCTACGCGCAGCTTGGTTGACAAGGCACTATTCCTTACACCACAGGTTACCTCTGCACACCTTCAGGCTGACCTGAGGCCCCTTGTTAATTCAATTCTGAGCATCTCCTGAGTAAAAGAAGACAATAATGCAGACATGGACAAAACTGTACTGCAATTGTGTGAGTGAACCAGCGTTGAACCGGGATTGTGCTGAGACCACCAAACTCATTTCACTTGTGACCTAATCATATCTCAGACTGGCCCCCTGTGGATATGAATTTATTAGAAAGAAGAATTCTTAAACAATTACTCTCGAGCCTGGGACACAGGCTTTTCATCAAGCCTGGGCATGTGGGACTTCTCCTTCAACTGGTTCCAACCACCCACCCCTCCCAATCCTTCTTTTCTCCCCCATAGAAAAAACACATTCATTGTGGCTACTAAAAAGAAACTGTGACTTTTCATAACAAGTCCCATAAAAATCTAGAATGTGAGCTTTTTCTTTGTCAGACAACTCTGCAGCAAACACTAGGAGACAAGAGGGAAGGAATCACTTGCCCATTCAGCTTAAATCTGTACTCCTCATTCATAAGAACATAATCCTTCCTGCTCTCTCGGAAGCCAGCAGAGTTTAGTGGAAACAGGACAGACTGGAGTGATGGAGAGACCTGGTTTCTAATCCTGGCTTTCCGTCTTCCTAGCTATGTGGACTTGGGCGAGTTACTTGACCTCCCTAAGCTGTAGTTCTTCATTTGCTGAATGAAGATAATAACACTACTCAGAGCATTATATAATTATAGTATCAAAACTCAGTGTACTGTACCATAGGGCAGTTGTGACAATAGAACAAATCACGCAAAGTGCTTACTACAGTGCCTGTCACATAAGTACTTAATAAATAGTAGCTTTTATTATTATGCTGTTATTATTAATTTGATGAGCTTATAACGGAATCCTAGTTTGTTGGCATGCAGAGTATTGCAGACAGTTCTGTGTGTAGTGTTCACTGGGTACTCAGAATTTGAACAATCCTACTGCCTTATTACCTTAGCTCATGAATATTGAAACGAAAAACTATTTGTCAATTCTCTGTTAAACCTGATTTATCAATTTCTTGTTATACTTACCTGAAGACAAGTCTAGGCACTCCATGGCTGGGTGCCTTACCACCCTCTGCCAGTGGGTGAATGGGCCTAATTCCTCCTTTTCAAAGCTCCACTGTCCACCAGATAGAAAGACAGTTGTGCAGGAGACTGGCTTTCCACCTGCTTAATTCAAGTGAAAATTTCTTTGTGCTGGAGAAAGCGCATCAAAATTATAAACGCACTAGGGCAACAACTCCCTTTTCGTAAGAATCTACCTTGAAATTAATTTTCAAAACCTTCTAAAATTAGAAATGGCATTTAAAAAATATTTTGGTCATGTAAAGAGCATTGGACTGAATTTTTTTCTCTCTTTTGTATAATAAGGACACTAAGTTTGATGTTCTTTAAGGTTGCTTCCATCTTTATAAGTCTATAAGAATATCTAAATCTCTACACATTAGTTCCACATATACAAGAAATAAATTCCCTGCCTAGCTATAGAAAATGCAGGCTGCATGTTTCTGACCTTGCCACAGAAGAAACCAGAAGTTCTCCAACAGAGAGAAGTACTTCCTAGCACACACAGAGGCACACCAGAATGCAAACCCCACATCAAAATGCTGCTAGAGTTCATAACTCAAATTTCTTTATCCTGTAGCTGCTCAGGGACCCCATTAAATTGTTTTCCACAAATGCCATGAGGTTTGAACCATTTGTTATAACATTTGAGTCATTTATAAGATATTTTGATCCGGCAAATCTGGAAGTAGCTGTCGAAAGGAAAATACATGACTAATGTCAGCTTCATCTAGTTTCAGATCAAAGCAGGAACACTGTGGAGTCCTACAAAACTTTTCTAGGGTCTTGAATGAATTTCTTCACTTCTGTGTGTTGGTAGGAAAACAACATGCGTTTGTCACAGGCTATACTGACCTCACTGGAAAAAAGATGCTCTACAAATTTGACGTGAAAAACTATACACAAACTCGTGGAGTCAACCAGCTTGGATCCAAGATTAAAAATTAGTATGGTATTAAGGAGGCTGTAAACAAAGAAGCTAACTTGAAAACAAGTTAACGTAGAAAAGGAGAGTAAAAAATTCAGCCCAGATTTTCTTTAAGCTCCTGTTCACTTACTGCAGAAGCCTTCTTTCAGTCATAGCGGTAATGAGAGGCTCAGAAAAAAGTGGAAGACCTGTTAAAAATTAATTTCTATATAGGGTAGTGCTACTCAACTCATGCTGGGTGGACTAGCAGTGTTAGTATAAACTGGAAGCTTGACCAGCCACATCCCAGACTAAAGGAATCAGAATTTCTGAGGGGGGGACCCTGTAATTGACTTTTAACAAGCCTTCCAGGAGTTCTGTCGCGTGCTAAAGTTGGAGAAGCACTGAAGCCGAATACCGCAAAGCAAAAACATATACTATGATAGTAAACAGCCTATCGAAAAAATCTGGTTCTTTTCATATAAGAGTAAGTAGTCCCGTTACCAAAGCATGCCTCTACTGCTTTGACCCTTGCTCAGTTCAAGCGCTTCATTTCTTTCATCTAGCATTCTCAGCAGAGTTCACTGGCTACCAGTGAGCAGGATTCTGTTCATTTTAATCAAGTCTTTATCCGTCACATTTCTTTTTATTGCACAAGGAACTCATGGTCCTCTATCTAACCACCAAAGATGATACAACAGCATGCCCAAGAATCATGCCAAAAATGTCACCAAACACACCTTTTAAAATACTGATTTTAGAGGTATTGCATGTCCTTTGATCTTCTTTAGAAATTGGCCCTTTTCTTATTGATTAAATTGCAATTTTTCTAAAACAGCTTGTAATTGAATTATCCAGTGAAACATGCCGAAAGGGATCAAAAGTGATGGAAATAAAAATTGGAAGTTGTATAATTTACAATACAAATGACTTAGTTGCTGAGGTTTTAATCAAATCAAACAGAGCAATAAAATAACAGGTGATTGAATTACACGGGAAGAGAATGCATTGGATTTGAAGACCCCAATGCTTCTTGGTAAAGTCTGTTGAATTTACAATTGTGTCGTCTGCATCTCTCCTGAGAGATCAGGCTCTTCGGGGGGGTTTCCCTCCACTCAGGGGCCCTGAACACTGTGCTGAATACTTTCTTCTTGAAGAAAAAAATCCTCACAAAATGAAGGAACTATGGAACTGGGAGTTTCTGGTAAATTATACACTCAGCACCAGCATCAAATCAAAACAAAACCACACAAAACACCTCAGAATTACTGGAGGTATCCCACCTAAAGAAGCACTCAGGTAAGAGGGGAAAGCTCATTAGTTCCCTCCGCCTACGCCTAAGTAACCACTGAAAAACATAATACGAAAACAAAGGATATTTAAAACCTTGGTAAACAAGGACACACAAAGCATCAATCAATTGCTCAAGGGGGTCACCTTTTGCTTTACAATTTTCTAAATACCTTATTAATACTCTAACAATCTACATCATGCATCCACAATTCCCCTCAAAGGGGACAGGTGGTAATTTCCCAGTAAGCCCAGGCCATATAAAGAGTCCATCTAAGAATTTGTTACATACACTAAACCCAGATAGCTTAAAATCTTCCAATACGCAGAAAATGTAAACTGCCCTTGCCTCACTCCTGGCTTTCAGAAACAGACAATAACATTATGAACACCTTACCCAGCATTATTTTGAGAAAATGAATTCCTTATGCCATAATGCTGTTAGAGCTATGAGGAATCGTATGTCTTTTTCAAAGTTATTGTTGATACCTGGGCAAAGCTCATTTCCGCCCCCCTGGGAACTGGAAAGAATTTAATTTATTGCTCTGGGGAGAAGGAGGGAACTTTTGGCTACTGAACTTTCCAGACAACCTCTGAATCATAGTGGCGATTGTGAAAGTGTCAGTAAGAAATAGAAGCCCTGAATTCCTTTCCTGGGGTCTGGTTTTGATGGATGTGGAGGCCCCTAAAGGGTGGTGGAGACAAGGTTTAAGCAAACACGTTTTAGGGCACAGATTCTGAAAATTGAGTACTACTGTCCCACCCGCTGTGCTTCATTTCAGAATCCACAGCCATCATTAGCAGAGAACAAACTGCTTTTCCAACCGCACACCACATCGTACTGCTCCAGCTCGCGCTGGAAATTGAAAAACTTATGGAGGAGCATGTCCTGAGAGTTCTCTCTCTTTGTCAGACCTTTCTGATTTTTATTATCCTGGGTGTGCTGGGGGAGGGGAAAGAAAAAGTGTGTGCATACATAGATTCAGGATATAAAAGCTTTGGAGAGTAGACCTTACATTTGATGCTATGTTTCCCATTTAAAAATAAATGGACAAGGCCGACCAAGGAATCACAACACAATTCTTTCTTTAAGTTGAGTTTGGCACCAAGGAGACTCTGACGACTGTCATAACCGTAGACAGATAGTCTTCTAAACTCTATCTCAGAGACTCAGTGAGTTCCTAGGGCCTGAGAGAAGTCTTGCCCTCGTGGCATGGTTAAGGAAGGTCTCCTGACGTTAGCTCAGTGGTCTTGCAGGTGCATTGAAGACCAGTGAAGTCAACCGTCATGTCTTCCTCCAAGTACATACTAAATTAGGGGAGGCCCAGATGAAGCCCCTGCACCCCCTGCAGTCTCCCGGACTGAGAGTCACCTCTAGCCACAGTGAGCCCAGTCCAGATCTCCGCTCCACAGAACCCACACAGGTAAGCACTTAGTTATATAGTCATTTTGTACACGAAGGAACTAGAAGAGAGAGTTGCAGAGGACAGCAACATGAAAAGTAAGATCTGTTCCTCTTAGTTCTGTTCATCTTAGTTCTGTCTGCCACCGACTAGCTGCTGGTCAGGGCAAGTCATTTAACATCTCTGGGTACTTAGCGTTTTCATTTGTGAAATGAAACAGGTGAGGAAGGAAAAGAGTAAGCCCAATGTTGGCTCGAGTCCCTTACAGTTCTCAGATTTCCTTCTCTTCTTGCCCTTGAGGAGAAGTATGGGGGAATCAGATATTAAAATGTAACAATTACATAAAAACAAAGGAGTCACTAACATAAGGTGATTTGCCACAAGAACACACAGCCATATAAGAGCAAGAATCAATATTAATGCCAATAACACCACCCCTTAAGACTTTTGAATTTGTCTACTTATATACAGGACATAGTCTCAGCTGGAAAATAAGGTCAAAATAACTTTGTAAGGTTCAACAGAGCTAAACTGCACTTTTTCTGAGAAGGGCAAACAAGTCACCAGCCTCTCAGTCAGTAAAATCACTCTACGGCATGAGCAGGATGTCACCTTCCCATAAACAGAGGTCATCATGACAGAGACCACAGGGTGGCAAAGGGCCCCCACTGGCCTGACCAGGGCTGAGTGCCCAGGATGAGAGTGATGTCAGCCTTGTCAGCAAAGCGGCTGTGGTTTTAGATTGCCAGGCTCACCAAGCCCTCTGCCCGCTCTAGATAGGAATGTGTTCCTCTCTCAGCTGAGCCACAGTTCAGGGAAGCCGAGGAAACTGTGTGGGTCATGAAAACAACCAAATACCCCGTAAAAAAGATCATATCCGCTCTCATTCGGGCAGTAAGTGTTACAGCACTCTCTCCTTCTTGGCTTTACACAGCTCTGCATTTACTGAGCCCCTCCGAGGATAACGGAGGATGGCAGCCAAGCAGCCCGTCCTGTGGTTTGTGTGTGGGTCGGCTTCCTGGACACTGAGAAGTTGCCCCAGAGTTATTTGCACTTTTCAGTGAAAGGGAAGGGTAATTTCTGGAGGCTTTTTGATTTACATGGAGGAAACACAGCACGTTGAATAAACTTGGCTTCAGCTGGCTACCCCTCCTCAAACTTAACTCTTCTTACTTAGTGTAACACTACGATCTTTTTAGACATTGCATTACGTGGTTCCTAGTTCTGGGGGGAACCTATGCCTCACCTCTGCAGCCTCTTGATGATGTATCCAGAAGTGATGATTTGTCATTTAATTATAAGGACAGCTACGATTTTGTTCAGAATTAAATAGCAAGCACTGTGTGTGCAGCTGGCTCCTTTGCCCAAGCAAACTGCTTGTAAATTGTATTCTGCTCCTTTGGCTGCAAAGGTTTCTCTGCTAGTTCTGCCATAGCATAGGAAGCCTGGAAACCTGAATGCAGGCTGCTCCTTCCCGGAGGAACAAGGTCAATATTATATGTTATGGAGACTAGGAAGTCGAATGAAAGCTTAGCAAACTTTTCCATGGCAAGCTTCGTGTTCTCACAGAAGAGCCCCTTGGCAGCATCATCAGCCTCTCAGAGTGGTCATGGGGGTCAAGGAGTCGGGGAAGAGGGAGGCCGAGTCTTAAAGATGACAGAGACCCACTCACCCCCTTACCCCAAAGATGGAAACTAATTACACATCACAACCAGAAAAACGTGTATGTATGAGCACCACGAACAAGTAAAGAGAAAGCACACGCATACGCACAAAATCCAGACTCAAAACCAGAAGCAAAAGAAAATAGTCACAGAAAAATTACCTGTCTTTAAAGTAAATCTTGATATTTACTAGACAAAGAAAGTTAGCACAGAAATTGTGCAGAACAGAGCTGGATAATTGGAAACCTGTAAAATTAGAAAGAAATTCCACTTTCTATGGTTGGGGCATATTCCAGAATGAATGAAGGAGAATAGGCTAAAATTGAATTGGAATTCCATTTAGAAGATGAAAACTTACATAGCCTCCAACTATCGGTCAGATAATAAGAAGAGCAATCTGACCGTGATTAGGAAGAAACCACAGTGTGAGCAATTCAGGGAAGAGAATAAGAGGAGGGAGTGGCCATTTTAGGGGCCAAAAGACCAAAAATATTAAGAGGTTTCATTGGCCAAAAATGAACAGACAGAAAATTCTCAAGTTATATTTACACTTACTTCAATGCCCAGTTCTTTTAATTCCCACACAAGATGGCAGTCTAAGGTATTTCTTTCTATTTGGTCATGAATAGACATTACTAGAAACAGAAAGGAAAACAAACCGCAGCAAATTCTATGACAAGACATTTTTCCTCTGTTAACTTTTCTCCAGTAACCAAAGTATTTTGCACTCTATCCTTATAATTCTCCATTCTAACATCCCAAATACACCAGAAATATTCTTACATCTCTGAGTGACGGTGTGGGACCCCAACACACTGGTTCAAATTCCACAAAATGGACGTCATAGTCCCTAATGGACATTAGACCGTCAGCACTTCATGTGCTGAGGCAGACACGGCTCTTTCATATAACTTCCCACAGAACAAAGTAATTTTTTTCAATTTGAGTCTATTGTTGATATCCTTTGGCCTGATTAGACTTTAAAAGCTAATCATTGGATTCAAAATGCTCAATGATGATCTTGGGAAAGTTCACTATTGAAGGGGAGGAACTTTTCAAAGTCAGCAATGTTGGAAATATGAACTTCTGGGGTGTGAAGAAAAAGAAAATAGAGAACATACAGTTTCTACTTCAAGTATGGGAATAGGGTAGAAATTGTCTCCCTACACAGTAATCTACCTAGATCTGAGGGGTTTTTTCCCTTGTGACAGGACAGTCAATAAATATTTGATAATTAATATAATCATAAGATAAAGGTTAAATAGATCATAGCCTGTGGCTTCTAGATGCCTACCTTATACTGATATTGTCCATAAAAATAGCTTTTAATCATATTAATACAAAACCAGTAGATTTGTTTTATTTAGTAGAAGCCAGTTGGTATGGAAAAATGTTAGATTATGATGTTATAACTAATATGTTATTTGTTAACACTTAGTGGAGAGAGTTTGGTACTGTAAAAACAACCCCAAAACAATCACATATTTAATTATAAAATATAAGGAAGGAGTCTCTCTTTTAATCCTTTCATTTAATCACTTAGACAATATCTGTCACTTATACATAGCAACATAGATTGCAGAACGTCATATTCATATATGGAAAGATGCTTCCCGCTTCTGCAATGAGCATTAATTCAACAAATATTTACTGAACACCTATGACAAGCCAGGCTCTGTTATAGGATTAGGGGACAGAGCAATAAACAATATACCCAAAACTCCTGCCCTTACAAAGTTTATATCTGGTTTGGAGAGACAGACAATAAGTGTATAGTATTTCAGGTGACAATAAGGGTAATGGTGACACATAAAACCAGGTGAAGAGGAAGACAGGGAGCGGCAGGGCAAGGCAGTGGGGTTGTTCTCTTATTCTTGGTGGCCAGGGAAGGCTTCTCATAAGATGCCATTTGAACAGAGGGTTCAAAGAAGACAGAGCATATCGATGTTGGCGTAGAGGAAATACTTCGACAGAGGGCAAGGAAATGTAAAAGTCTGAAGAAGGGGGAGCTTAGTGTGCTCGAACAGCAAGGAGACTAGGGAGCCAGAGAAGGTGGACCAGGGATAAGGTGGTGGGAAATGAAGTCAGAGAGGCAGCCTGGGTGGGAGAGGTTGATTATGAAGAATCTCAGAGGCCACCAGACATCAGGTTATTTGAATGTCACTGTGCACTTGCGTTCAACTGCGTATCTTTGAAAGAAAGGAGATACAAATTTCCTAATTTGGAAAACCTATTCTTCTTCCTTATTTTGAATAAATAAATAAATAGACAAATCTGGCTGATTTGAGTATGGCTCAGTTATTTTTAACTTAATTTTTGGTAACTAATTTTTAACCCACTCACCAAAACTCCATTTGCGCGATAAGGGAGTACAGATGGGCTACTGAGGGAGATGGAAATTAATTCCAGTTCTACTGAAAGGCCTTTTAATAACTCATATGCTATTTCACCTCATGTGAATTTCCAGCAAGCAGGATTTCTTCAAAACTTTCTGAGGAGCACATCTGTGGGGTACCAAAACAGAAACTGCTAAAGTTGGAATGAAGAAACTTGGGGGTTTTTTTCTAGATAGTGTACAATTTTTCTCCACTTCTTTCCATTAAATATTCAACCACCATCAATTTAGGACCTACTATGTGGCTGTAATATTTATATTGAGCTACCAATTTTAATTATAGTCTGAGAAGTTAAAATACATTAATTCTCTAGAGTCAATATTTTCCCGGCTGATACATATTCCTGTTATTAATAATCTTTTATCAGAAGTACTGAGAATGCTCTGATATTGATACCTGAATAACTGCTTATGCATATTAACTTGCTATTCCTGCTAAACCTGCAAAATTTATACTGAAAGCATTGAAGGCAAACATTTGTCTAAAATATTTAACTTATTTTGGACAGAAACAAATTATTGGCTTGTTTTCCTAGATGTTTTCTCCTTCGTTTGGAACATTTTCTTTTGCCACTTCTTCTTCTGCCTAATTCTAATCTGTCCCCGGAGTTGTCAGCTTCCTTCCAAGTCTGCATTATTGGGTGTTCCTCTCATAGGACCCCATGGCATGCTAGTGTTCTGCTTTCATAACGCTAATTGTAATTGTCTGTTTACTTGTCTGTAATTCTCCCAAAGGCTGTGTTTATTATGCTCACCAGTGCTTCCCTGATGACCAGAAAAACTGCCAACACACAGTAGGTGCTGAATAAATATTTGCTTAAATCAGCACTTAAGGATGCAACTTGAAAAAAAAATGAATCATAGAATCTTCAAGTCTAACAATTTAATTCATTTAATCCTGTTGCAAAAGGGCTATTACCCTTTAAAATGGACAGCCAATTTAAAATGCTACATAGAGACTGAGAGAATTTCCATCCCATATGCCAACGAAGCTAAGTAAACCAGTTTGTTCTGCATACAATTAGAAACATAAAAGTCTTGGGAATCACATTTCTTAAAGCTTATGCCAGCTTTTATTGTTGGTGGTTGTGTAAATGCATTACATATTCTATGGTATTTGTGAACTCTTCAAAGCATGTGAAGTATAAAAATCTTCTGCCAAGCACAATAATACACAACATAAGAAAAAGGCCACACAATGTAAGTCAGTTCAAAGAGGAATGCAAGATGGCAGTCTGTTCAATCCATTCTACATAGAATTGGGCTTTCATTTATGATCAAGCATGGAACTCAAGATCCACTGGTAGCTTTCTCCCCTAAAAAGATTAAACCTAAGGCATGAGTGCTGCTAAGCTTTTCCATACCTTCTGCATGGAAATTTTTGGAAGCAACAGTTGACACTCTACGTGGTGTGGATAATAGCATAGTTTTGGATTGAGATCTATTTTTGCAACCCTGGAATAATAACTAGATAACAATATCTAGGTAAGACTGTTGTGCATGGGGCCTTACGCAGAAATGTTGAGGTCTCCTTTCCACCAACCAGCTTACAACAGGACGATTAGTCCTTCCCTACTGCATTATGAACGTTTCCTTGTACATCAATATAAATTCTCCCTCTAAAAGGAGACAATGAAAGATAAAGAAAAAAAGATGAACAAAGCAGAATAGGAAAAAGATTCAGTTGGGAGTAACTCCCTCTTCCAGGTTCCCCTTCAATTTGTCTTTTCTGGCAGGGGCAAATTTTTCCCATGTGTCAAGTTGTACTTCCCATCAGGCTTTCTGGAACCTGCATTTTTTTCAAGAAGCACTTTTTTTTAACTAGGCTCAATAATCTCTATATAAGGACATAAGGTTCTGCCCCATTACCATGTCCTTTTTTACAAAGCAGCAAGAAATAGCACAACGTGGTCTGTGAAGCTCTGTGTCACTGGGTTACATTAAATATACTGGAGCCATGGAATCCAAAGGTATCATTCTATCTTACCTATTAAGGTCATGTTATTTTCTTTTTTGATCACTTATTGAGCAACTACCACATACCCAATATGTTTTTCATACATTATGTCTAATCCCTGAAACGGTTAGATGGCATAAGCATTATCATTCTCATTATAAGAGTAAGTATCTTGTCTGAGTTAGTAAGCAGCTTAACTGGCATGGAAACTCAAACCATTTACAATGTCTATGTCTATTATTACAGTATTACATAGTGTGCATTATGTATTACAGGTATTATTGTAATTGTTGATATTGTTATATAGACTAGTCAATGCCATACTTATCTCTTTAAGGAGATAAAGCCAGCTCTTTTTGTTTTTACATTAGCATTCTTTTCTGCCATCATTTTATGCATATTCCTGGTTATATTCCGATATCTGTAGAAATTTTACAAAAAATAAATCTTGAGAGAGTTTAGTGCATATTATTTGTTGAAATGATTGCTTGAATTATAGCTCATGCACAAGATGGTGACAAAGAGGGTATAAATACTGCTGCTGCCTTGTGAGTAGCTGAGTTTGGAGTAGATCCTTCCATGTTCCTCGAAGTTTCCATAATTCCTGGATGAGATGTTCTTACTTTAATCGAGACCCCAAATTGGTGGCTCAGTGTGTATTACAGAAGACAGATTGGTAAGAAGCAGAAGAAGCTTTTATGGGGGGAGAGACAGCTCAGGGTAAGTTATTAGGCCAGGACTGAAAGAAAGAAGGAAACAGAGAAAAAGGTTTTATCAAATGACATTATGAAGATTTAAGGAAAGAAGCTTGGAGATCGTATAGTCAGTAAAAAGAAGTGTTGCAGAAGACACTGTTGAGAAAGCAAAACAACGACTTATTTGCTGACAGGGAGAAGAAGAGGTATAGAGAAGGAGTCTATTTGTAGGGAGTTCTCTGGAAAACAAAGACAGAATTTGGCTTTGCAGTCATTAATTTTGTGCAGAGAAAGAAAACACACAAAACCAAAGATAAAGTAAGGCTCCTTCAGAAGTGAACAGAGCTGTGTTGAACAGGGAGCAGAAGTGAGGTCAGATCAGAGCTCTCCGTAATGGAGGTGGAACAAGAACTCAGCTTTGGCTGACAGCAAGGAAGGTGATGACTAGAAACCTAGATTGGAATGCCAGGGATCTAACCAAAGGTAAAGATCCTTCTCCATGGAGAACGGTAAAGAAGAAAAGGGAGGAGAAAGATAAAGTGTGAAAAAACAACAAAAAAAAGGAGACTGCACTTAAACTAGAGTTAGAGACCGATAGAAAGCAAAAGAAAAAAAGAGATGCTTTTGGGCATATCACCCCAGTATTCCCACTACCTTCACCTGCGAGTCTTTTATTTATTAGACTTTTTAGTCTATTTTACTTGTGTTAGAGTAAATGCAAAGATAACTTTTAATGCTATTATAGATTTGGGAACCTATAAATAATATTTTATTTTCTTCTATTACCCTCATGACTTGAAATTAATTTTTAGACGGGGAGCAATTGGATGAATTAGATGAAATAATGATAGTGCAGCTCATTAGAGGGTTTACTCACTTAATCCTTTCCCTGAATGATGACTCACTTATCATTTAATATATAAATGTGCTCCAGAGAAAGTCCCCGGTACAGTTGTCTCCTTGCTTTGTGACATACAAATTCTAGGGACTGTGACACCCAGCACATGAAAGTCCAACATAGAAATCAGAAATTGACACCTAGTTTCCTTGGGGGGGGTCTTAAGAGAGCATGCCTTCCCTCGCACAGCTGCTATGGGCTGTGTGCGCTCCTGAGGTTCAGAAAGGGCTCAAGACTGTTAACACTCTAGGCATGAACCTGAAATCTAGACACAGGAGCCATTTTCTGAGGCTAAAGAAGCATGGATTCTAGAGAGGAGACCAATACAAAACAAGCAACAGGAATCTGGAAGATCATGTTCAAAAAACCTGGTGGGAGGAAAAAGGAGAGTGTGGGATCTGGGAGGTTGCAGTGCGCTCTCTTGTTGTAAAGGAGAGTGGTCAAGATTTAGTAGGACCTATTATCACCTTTGAAGAAAATACTACATTTTAAGGAGAATAACAGCCTTGGATTTCAAATTCACCTTAATACTATTACCCCTCATAGACAATAAATCAACTTATTTACATATTATGCAAAATACATATTACTGAGCCGCTGACCTTTCAGGCTGCCACTATAAAGAGGCATGTTATTCCTTTTATGGTTAACTTTAGCCTTCAGATTCACTGTTTCACTTTTTGTTTTTCTACATAAAGAAAATCTTCATTAAAATAGTCCCTAGTAGAGAGCATGGCCATATGGGGCATGTCCAGCACACATTTTATTTTACATCATTTTTATAAGAATCTATTTTTAAGGAGATATAAAATAATATATTGATATGTCTTCCAGTAGCTAACATTAAATTTTGGAATCACAGAAATAATTTCTCTTGATGTAAATCAAAGGCAAAAAATTTTTAGTATCCACATTTAAAAAAATATACATCTAAAATATTTATTTTATAAATTATTCCCATTAGCAGAGAAGCATATTCTAACCTTGTGAAATATTCAGCCATTTGCATTTGTGTGTCTAATATCCTTCGGGGGCCGAGTGGCCTGTGGGAGCCCACACAGCTCTGACACTGGCCTGATAGCCTTTCCCTTTTCATGGCTTACATTTATATCTAGTTCAGATCATCACTTAAATGTGCTTGGATATCATATTTTACAAAAAAAAAAAACAACAAATTCTGCTTGTGATTACACTGTCCCACGTGGTTTTGTCTCAAAAAGTTACAGTTCACAAGGGGAGTTGAAAAGAGCTGACGTAACAAACAGCCCGGTCAGACAAGAATCCTATCTGAGGAAGTTTACACAGTGTTTCTATGAATCAAGCTATATTCCCCTCTGGTAACTATTATCTTGATGGAAGTAAAAACAACAACTTGGTCTCAGACAAAGTGCCCCAAAGACTAAAACCTTCCATTAGCCCTGATCGTTTGGGTCATCTTCATGTTAAGTGAAAACTACACCTGGTTCACCTAGGTCCGTCTCTGAATGGTTTGGCTTCATTGACGAGATGTGGAACACCAGGCTAAAGGGTCTTTCCTGATCCCGTATCCTCTTCTCAGGGGAGAGAAACCTACTTTGAAAAATATCCCATGGGGAGATTCACACAGCTTGACGTGAAGAGATACACAAGCTTCAAACTAAAAATGCCACTGCTTGGGATTCTTAAAAACCTTTTCTTCCATCCACTTCCTAGATTTAAAAAGTGAATCTCCCTTATGTGGTATTGCATTTCTTAAAGAAAAATCCCAACTCAGACTCTGTGGATTTGATTGGTTATGGATAGCTCAGTGACCGCTCAGCTCCAAACTGTTAGGTGCCTTCCTCAAACTCTCTTCCTCTGCAGAATAATCATGAAGACACAGGACCCTTTTTGTTTTTGTGTTGTGTGTGGTGTTGTGACCCTGAAGCTACACTATCATAAGAAATCAGTGAGGGAGGACAGTAACAATGGGGAGAATGTCCGAGAAACACAGCGAGCCCTTGGTTCCTTTATTTTCTTCTGTTCAGACTTCATAAGACAGAAGCAAAACAGAGACTGGAGACGGGCTGAGGAGAAAATAAGCATAGAAGAGGCATTTTTCTTTCTACGCCTTGCTGTGAGAAGGCTGCCAGAGAAAAACTGTTGAAAATAGAGGGAAATGAAGAAAAATGAGAAAGAAAGCACCCAGACAGGAGAAGGATTGGCATGTTCAAGGGTACTGGGACCCCATCCAGCCTGCAAATATTGTTACTAATATTGGATGGATGCGCATTATGAATAACAGATTAAAAGGTCTCTATTTTAATTGGTTAAAACTCCTGTGCCATACGTAAATGCCAGATTTAAGCTAATCAACAGGCACACTCAGATCAAAAACATGCTGACATTGGGGGGCCGGCCCGATGGCCGAGTGGTTAAGTTTGTGTGCTCCACTTGAGCGGCCCGGGGTTTGCCAGTTTGGATCCTGGGCGAGGACATAAACACCGCTCATTAAGCCATGCTGTGGCGGATCCCACACGGAAGAAATAAAATGACCTACAACTAGGATATCCAACTATTTACTGGGGCTTTGGGGAGAAAAAAAAAAAAAGAGGAAGATTGGCGACAAATGTTAGCTCAGGGCTAATCTTCCTCACCAAAAAGCATATCTTAAAAAAAAAAAAAAAAGAAATCAACAAAACATGCTGATAGAGCTTCCCCCGGCAGCCAGGCACAGGGTCACTGAGAACTGCCAGACTTGAAGTTACGTTGTCCCTTACAGGTGATCTCAGAGGATCGCGCTCTCTTTCTCCAGTTGGTTGAGGTGGTATAACGAAGCTATGCCTTTAAGTGCTGTGGGACGACAGGAGTCTAGATGTGTTTTATCCTCTCCCTCTTTATTTGTTTTTAAAAACGGTTAAGGCTTGAAATTCACCCTCTAGGATTTGAGCGGCATTTACAAAAGAGAGTTAGTGTACTGGCAGGTTTCCAATTTAGTTTTCTAGTTTTGCTGGGGACCCATTTATAGAGTCAAACCAAAAGAGTCCTGAGAGTCTCTGAGGTCGGATTCTGGACAGGAATCAAGCCTGGACACACTGTTCTTTTCAGTAACATTTTTCTGGGAAGTTAAATTTCTAGGTAAGTTTTAACTATGGAGACCGTCACTGTTTCAGGGCTCTTCCCACAGGGTTCATATCCTTAAAAGATTTTTTTCCTGGGGCTGGCCCCGTGGCCGAGTGGTTAAGTTCGGCCCAGTGTTTCGTTGGTTCGAATCCTGGGCGCGGACATGGCACTGCTCATCAGACCACGCTGAGGCAGCATCCCACATGCCACAACTAGAAGGACCCACAACAAAGAATATACAACTATGTACCGGGGGGCTTTGGGGAGAAAAAGGGAAAAAATAAAATCTTTAAAAAAAAAAATAAAAAAAAAAAAAATTTTTTTCCTGGTGTGATTACACAACTTCTTTACCCATCACAGGTATCTCTTTCATCTGTATATCTATCCATCCATGCATATATATATATATCTATCTTTCATATTAATTTTTGACTTTATAAGAAATGTTGTTCACTGTAAAGAACAAATTACAAAAGCAGAAGGGCATACCCATGTTTTTAAACAACAGTTGTAGCAATAAAAGTGGCTTTTATTGTGTAAGCATGTTTGTGACACGAAACTTTGCATCTCTCAGATCACATCTCCCCCAGAGGTTGGGTCCCTGCAGGCGCAGGTCTGACCCCAGTTCCATTCTCGACTTTGCGGGTCTCCCCAGCTGCAACATCACTCGTCTAGCTTCACAACCTGATCCCCAAGTTGGGAAGCGATTGGGAGACACTGAGCCTCCAAATGCAAGACGTAAGGCAGAGAGGTCACAGACAATAAGGGGTCCTGTGCGGAATGGATGGACTACGTCTTCGGTTTCGCACCCCAACATGTCATCTACACTGATGAATGGACATAGCAGGACTAAGGTATTTTTCTAGGCTGCAGAATAGATAAAAAACAGGCATATCATGGATGGAACCATTGCTTCAACTTTGGGGGTTTCTCTGAGGCTGTTGTGGAAGTGCCCGTTCTGCTGGTGCGTGGTGTGAAGTGGAGGCCTGTGCTTAGCTCTGGGACTGAGTGGGGCTCCGGGGCAGGCCATGGGAACACGGTGCTCTGACTGACACAATACAATTTGGAGCCATTACAATGTATTGTATGTAGGACACTACTGTGGAGCCCTTAATATGCGGAATTTTGCATAGTATGAATGCTAATCATTTTTACGATGATGCTATTCATATAATATGTAATACTTGCTAAACAAAATTATGAAACATAATTACTGCTCAGACACAGTTGCTGCTTTCAGTCCTCAAAAACCCAGTCATTTAAAATTGTGTTTTCTTTAAATAAATGGCAACAATCCCCGCTAAAGACTATGTGCCTAGATAATTTCCTTTTCAAAAAAGGAGCCTTTTTATCTTTAGTGAGTGACAAAACATCCTTTATGAAAGGTTTATCACTCAGCCATTTAAATTCGCTTCAAGCCGAAATTTGGCATGCAACTTCTCATCCTGGGAGCACAGTTTTCATTTTACTAAATTTTAGTGAAATTGGTTTGGCTGGTTTTTAGTCACAGGGAAGCGAAGGCCCTAGCTCCTCCCTCTATTTACAGCTAGATAATGACAGAGCCTTAATTATATACCATCTCTCTGCTCTCCTCTCCCAGCAGGCCGAGGTACCGTGGAGCACGTCGGGAGAAGCGTCCATGTGTTTGCGTGGACACAACATGTGGGTGGACAAACACACATGGAAAGACTGGTGAGAAAGTTCCCTTACGTTCGGCCTCTAGTTGAACTGAAGAGCAAATCTACGGTTTCATTGTCACAGAACGATGCCCTTGTACAGCTCCCCAAGGAGCAACCCACAGACAAGACAATTTCTTCCCTCTGGCAAGAGTATACATTAGGAGGGTGAAAAAAGGAAGGAAAAACTAGAAGTGCAAACAGAACTTGACCACCACACCTCCCCCTGATTTTCAGAAGGTATTTAAACAGGTTTTACCAGTTTCATCCGTTTGTGAGGGGGTAGAAGAAAGCAAGTTCAGAAAACATCCCAAAAATAGGGCTCACATTTCAATTTGCCACCATAATGATGATGAGAAGTTTCCTGGGAAGTGTAAACTGACTTGTCAAATCAAAGAAAAACAGAGCAGCTGATGGTTTCTGAGCACAAAGTTCATGTGGTAAGAATGCAACTTTCATTGTACAGCTCCGCTCCTCAGATCAACATATTTTAGGAGGAATTTTTAAAACAAACAAAATGCATATCCTGAGTGTTGAAAGACCATAAATCAAGGTTAAGGGACAGTGTGGTTCTAACAAATATAGTGACAGGTTAAGATCAAGGGATACCTTGACATTCTCCTCAAAAAGGTCAATCTAACTGGTCTGCAATGTAAAAATGAAGAGCCTGCCATCATTGCCATGGCGAAAGGTCAGACACCAGCCGATTGGTGATAGAATTATCAAATTAACCAATCGATGTGTGTGAGTAATAGATGTAAGCAATCCTCTGGGAGGACCACAGGGCAAATGCCAGCTCATCAATAACACACTGCCGTGGACAGGAGCTCCCTGCTTCAGTCCGTGTCCCTTCCAGTACCAAGATGAGCCAAACCTTGTCCAATGAACGTCCTATTTGCATATTACATTCTAAAAGGGATGAAAGGCCACTGCTTTAAATATTGGTCCTTCGCTGAGATCTTCTACAAAGCTTTGTGGAATAATTACCATCCTGGGTAGAAAAAAAGAAAAAGCAACTCTCCTCTTCGCATGAGAGAAACATTCACAGACCCTTAAGTAAACAAAAAGAAGCGCATCTCCCTCTACCAGCTCTTATCAGATTCAGAGCCAGACTCCATTAGTAAAAACATTTTACCTGTGGCAGCTATAAGGATATAAATCTCATGCTCGATTGTGTGCCAACTGTGCATTGTTTAAAAAAATTTAAAGATGCACCTATTATCCCAGCAACATTAAAATCTTTCTGAGGTGTTATCACCCTGGGGGGATAAGAGTTCTCGCCACTAATTAGGGCTTTCCTCTCCATCTATATGCCAGCTGAAGCCCCTGTTACTGTGAGTGGGGTGACACGTCCACATGGAAGGCGGCACAGACCCCTGAGTGAGTGCAACCATCACCCTGCTGGGGAACGCCTCTGAAGGTGTGCAGAGCACTTTGACTATAGGACTTTCTTGACATAACCCCAAGAAAAACTCAAATTTCAGCCTAGTTGACCCATTTCCAGTAGTTTTGGCAACATACAGCACACGGTTTACGTAATTTCAAAAAAGCTGGGTGGAAAAAAAAAACTTGGTCAACAACTTGGACGTTTAGTTTACACATACCATACATGTGGATAGGTGCACATCTCAGCAGAGATAATTAAAACACACGCACATGCACACACATACGCTGACAAACATTTTCAGCCAGATATGGTAATACGTAAATACTGACAATGCTTTTGTCTTATAAATTAATATGCTTAGCCATTTAGTCCCACAAGCAATGCTTAAGGGCTTCAGAAAGAATAAAGTATTTTAGTTAAGACTAAAGTATTATTGCTCTTACTAATAAAAAATGTTTATCATGCTTGTCCTCGGAAGGTGACCAGAATAACTCAGGATGTTTATTTAAAGGAGCTTTAAAATTTGTGTGATGTTAGAGCTGCGCTGTTTAACATGGTATCCGGTGGTCACATTTGGCTATTTAAATTAATTAAATTAAATTTAAAATTCAGTTCCTCAGTTGTACTAGCCACATTCCTAGTACCCAATAGCCACATATCACTAGAACCTAGCATGTTAGACTGCACAAAACAGAACATTTCCTCATCCAGAAAATTCCATTGGCCAACACCGTCTAGAGACCTTGCACAGTCTTGTTCCATGAAGGACTCCCACAGCCTAGTCTCAGCTCTGGACACCTTGGCTCTAGTCTTAACCCCTAAAACAATACTGAGTCAGTCTCTTCTCTGCATCCCTCATTAGGCAATGAGAAAAAAAACAACTTTAAGTATTCATCTCTTACAGTAAATGCAGCAAGAGGACTGGTTTTGGAAATATCAAAAAAATGACTTTTCTATTTGCAGCAATTTTCATTTGAATTTTGGAGGATTTGTTGGTAATAACTTTTTCTAGGTATCAAAATACGTTGCTGCTGAAGGTGTCTGTGGCTTATACTTGAAGTCATGGTAGAGTTGAGGAATCTGTGCTGAGCTTAAGAGAAAGGAAAACGTAGAGCAGATGAGGAAATGCAGTTGCTGCTGTTGCAATGAAGAGCTGTGTTTATGCTCCACGAACTAGGTAGGGGTCCAGCACTTCAGGCCAGCTGTAACTGGTCTCAAGAATCAATATGCTTCAGGGTTCCCGGACCTGAGGGTGCTACTGGCCACAGCCTCTGAAGCTCTCCAGGAGAGGAGCTTGTTCCTGAACATGAACTCATTCTCTGCCAGGTACAGAAAACAAACAAGGAGCTAAAACAAACACAAGAAGATTCGATTTGTTCCAGCACAGTGCGGGGTGATGGAATGACTGTGTGCGTTGCCTGTGTGCCAACGGGCCTCTCTTCCTGCCTTCAAAGCCTCCAAGTTCACGTGCATGCCCTTCCATTTCATCAGTATTAAAAATGACATGACAACCAACGAGGTCTGGTTGCAGAAGCAGTAAGTAAGCTGTCACCCTTCCCAAAAACTCCATGGAAATATGGAATATCTAACCATCTCTGAACAAGCTCAAGGTTCTAGATTAATGAACGGTATTAACAAGGCACTGATGTGAGGAAGTACAACCCACTTACAATGTCACTGTATACTGTTCAACAGATCCTGCAGAAAAATTAACAGAGGCAATGATGAGGAAGGAAAAAAGGAAATATAACTGGATTTTAGACAGTAATTTCAAACGGCATAAAAATGTTTTAGCAATTTTCTTCCCAAGTATCATAAGGTGATTATTTAGTAATGTAAAACAGAAAAGCTATGAAAAATTGATCAGGCAAATAATGGGTTCAAAATTTATAGGCAACATGTCTCCATATTTAATATGAGATTGTTTACCTGTCCATGAAACAAACGTATATGGGGAAAGTCACTGTCTTCAGTGATGCTCAGACACAAAATCCATATGCCCTTATTACTCTGACTTTGCCTTGCACAAAGAGAACTTTCTTCCTTAACGGAAAAAACCTACTTCGTGAATGTGGTAAAGCCAAGTCAAAATGCAACAAAACAGCTCACGTTATTTCAGTGAAAACAATGCATTTCTAATTAAAACACCTCCACTGCACCTTTGGCTACAGCGTTCCTGAAACCTACCAAGAACTCTAGATTTGAGCAGATGAAAAATCAATAAAAAGCAGATCAACAATGCTGAGCTATTGAATTGCACCTACATGTTCTGTTTGAATCTCCGACTCATAACAACAGTATTACAAAACAAGCAGGTTCCACTCAGCAGGAAACTCAGCAATCTAATCATCCCCCTGATTCTGAGGCCAGTCAATTGATAATATGTTCTGGAGGTTTCTCTTCTTACACTTGAAACAGCAGCATTCATATCTGCCAAAATGGAGCACAAATATTGTGTTTCAACCAAAAGAAAAAATTAATCAGGAGTTATAAAAGGTTTTATTAAAGCACAACCAATTTGAGTAACTGCAAATCATATTTAACTATTAAAATTTAAGTGTGCATTCTTTTAAAGTGAAGGAGAAGGTGCCATATTTTATTAGCATGGCTTTTGCTGATGTATTTTCTTTCTCCATTATTGGAATGTGTCATTGTTATTGAATAACTTTGTGCTGTTTTTTAAAAAATAAATATATATATATATAACATTTTCCATATCGACACAGTCTCTGCTTTCACTGAAATCAATCTCAGCCAAAGGATTCTACCAAACTTCCTTCTGATACAGGCATATTCCCATATTGAGTACTGCAGTTACTGTCTGCTGTGTGTTAGTTTGAAGTCTGATGTCATGGAAACAAAAGTCGAATAAAACATTTGATCCAAAAGAGTAGAAATTGCATGTAGATTATTTGTATTCAGTCTGTCAATTTATTTAAATTCCATTCCACGAAAGATCAAATCAATAAAATTTAATCCTAGTCCACTTCCTTAATGCACATCAGATACCTATGAAAAAGAAACAAACAAGACTCTCTTTGACACTAAATATCACCAGGGTATTCAAAGTCCCCTTTAGCAGTTTTACTGTCACCTTCAAAGCCAGCTAAGAGCTTACTGCTGTAGCAAGCAGGCAGAATGGGCGCAATGTTTAGCTCGCCTGCTTTGTAGCGTGAGCATCTTTAAAAGGAACAGCACAATCACTACCCAGACTCACACTTCCCTCACGTGCTGGTGTTTCACACGTTCATACGGTGCCTCAATATGGAAAGTGCTTCTTCAACACATATAGTACTGGCGGGTGAGAATGTAAACTAAAACTAAAGCGGGTTCCTCCAGCTCCGCCAGCTCTGTGCAGACCTACAACTGTGCCAGCGAGACGGCAGGAAGCTCTCCACTTGGCCCTCCAGCCCAGGATGACGTCCAACTCACAGGCATCAAAAGGAACAAATATTCCCGTCTGTGGGATGAACAGCCCTGTTTAGTAAAACCCCAAACATCATGAGCCAGTTCTAGGAATACGATGAACCCATTCAGGGAAATGTTCTCTCTGTTTTTTAATTTATTCCAACAGAAGTAAGATCCCTTGCCTGATGTATGTGCTCGTTCTGAGTTGCGTAGGTCCCTAAAGCCAGATTTGGGGGAACTTTCTGGGAACCTAATGGCCTCCCTCTCAAACTAATCTGAAGGCACTAGGATGGGGTCCTCATGTCAGGTGTATGACGTGTGGAAATAGAGGCTTTGGGACTGTGTATGATGGGGTGGGGGAAGAGAGGATATGACAAGTGAGACAGAGAGAGAAAGAGAATGACATTCTGTGTATTGGTCACTTCACTGAGGTTTTCCAATAGCCTATGATCCAAAAACGTTCCAAGCCACACAATGGCTGCCAATCTAAAAGCTCAAGTGGGTGTTAGCAGGCAGGATTGTGAGCACAGTTTAAGATTCAGCCATATAATTGGTTCCTAAGTATATCTGCGTAATGAAGCAAGCAATGGACAGGATTTAGAGGGAGGAACCTTGAATGTGGAGTCTAGAGATCTGCATTAGCATCCTCATGCTGGTTTTCCTCCCAATGCAGTTCCCTCTCAGGTCCTGCCCAGACTCCTCTCCGTGGCCTCCAGTATGGGAGAACACCACGACTCATTCTCACACCCTCCGCTCTTCTCTCTTTGTTGAGTGTTCCCAACCACGCTCATGGTTGTAACTACCCTCTTTATGTCAGCTTCTCTCGGATGTCTCTCTCCACACCAGATTGCTCCTCTGATCCCCAGACTCAAATATGTCACTCCTTTTTTACATCTCCTCTTGGACGCCTCAAGTCTTCTCAAACTTAACATATCCCAAATGGCCCGTTCGGTTTTTTTAAATTGACTTTATTTTTAGGACAAATTTTAGGTTTACAGCAAAATTGAGAGGAAGGGAGAGATTTCCGATATATCCTCTGCCCCCACAATTGCACAGTCTCCCGCATTATCGATATCCCTTACCAGAGGGGTACGTTTGTTATAATTGATGAATCTACGTTGACACAATCACCCAAAGGCCGAAGTTTACCTTAGGGTTCACTCTTGATCTTGTACCTTATAAAAGTTTGCACAAATGTACAATGACATTACAGTATCATACAGAGTATTTCCACTGCCCTGAAAATCCTCTGCACTCCGCCTATTCATCTCTCCCCACACCACCTCCATGTCTGGCACCCACTGATCTTTTTATTCTCTCTGCAGTTCTGCCTTTTCTAGAATGTCATACAGTTGGAACCATATGGTATGTAGCCTTTCCAGATTGGCTTCTTTCACTTAATAATACGCATTTAAGGTTCTTCCGCATCTTTTTTGGATCTTGGTAGCTCATTTCCTTTTAGTGCTGAATGATATTTCATTGACTGGATGTACCACAGCTTATCTATCCACTCACTTACTAAAGGACATCTTGGCTGCTTCCCAGCTTTGGCAATTATGAATAAACTGCTATAAACATCTGTGTGCAGGTTTTCGTGTGGACATAAGTTTTCAACACATTTGGGTAGATACCAAGCAGTGTGATGGCTGGATTTTATGGTAAAAGTACGTTTAGTTTTGTAAGAAACTGCCAAACTGTCTTTTAACGTGGCTCCCAAATGGCCCTCTGGATCCCCGTTCTGCAAAGCTGCCCTCCTTCCCCTCCTCTCCCACATGGTAAAGGGACCCACCATTTGCCCAGAATTCAAGCTTAGGAGTCAGCTTCCACTCTCTTTCCTTGCCTTCCCCAATAGGCAAATGACCGATACCTTGTATTAATTCTACTTGTAAAGCATATCTTGAACCATTTCCCTTTTCACTCTCTCCATTGCCCGGCCCTCGTCCAGCCCCCGTTCCCTCTCTCAGGGAAGCCTGCTGGAGCCTCCTAACTCCTCTCCTTGCACTTCCTTCTCGCCACCGTTCCCTCTACAACTCTTTCTAGTTGTGGACAAAAGAATGGTCTTCTTGAAACATAAACTGGATGTCACTCCCTTGCTTAAAAACACATTCACGGCTTTCCATTGTACTTAACAGAAAGCCCAACTCCCCTGCCCAGTAAGGCCCTTCGTGGTCCGCCTCTCCCTCCAGCTGCATCCTGTGCTGCCCTCCCGCATGTTCACCAAACTCCAGGCAGGCTGTCTTCCCTTCCGGGTCCCCAGACTTCAAGGATCTCTTCACCTTTCAGTGATTATTTACGCTGTTTTCTCTCTGGCCATTCACTTTCCCGACCCCAGGGCCTCCTCATCCTTCAGTTCTCTACATAAATGTCACTTTTTCAGAGAAGGGAGATCACATTATCTGAGGAAGTTTTCCCTTTTGAGCCCCTATTGCAGTCTCTTATTATCTTCACAGCCCTGACACAGTTTAGTAGTTTGTTGTGTGTATGTGTGTGTGCACGGGTGTGTATACATGTGTGTGTTATCTGGCTCTCCCAGAATGTAAGTCCAATCAGGGAAGAGACTGTACTTTGTTTATCAATGAATCTCGTGCCCTTGGCACAGTGCCTGGTATACAGTTGGTATTGGACATGACATGCTGAGTGAATGAATGAATGAATGAGTGACCTTGCTTATCATTTCACCCTGCTTAGCATCCTTGTTCTCATCTGTCAGAGGAGGATACAATCCTAGTCCAATCACATTCCCAGGGTTGTTGGCAAAATAAAATGGAAGGGCTTTGGTACCAGATTAATGATTGTTCTCCATCTAGTGACAGATAGACTTCTCTCCTCTCTTCAAACATCTCTCTCTACCATTCTGGCACCACCTTATTTTCCTCTTTCCTTTGAGTACAACATTTCTTGAAAAATGACCTGTAATTTGTATTTCCACTTGCTTTAATCTGTGTTCTCCTTAATTACTTACTCTTTGAGTTTACTTCCACCATTCTAGACACCCACTGTGCTGCAACTGGTGACCAATAAAGTTAAACTTATGACAGTGGGATACTCTTCTTGTTTTCATCTTTTTCACAGTGATGGCAGTCCTGAGTCTCTTGACCACCCACACTTTCTCTGCACCCATGTTGTCTGTGATTTTGCTCTCTAGGACCCTCTGTCTCCTGCCCCGGAGCTCTTTTCTCCTTCCCTCCATACATTCCTCCATACTGGGGTCTCCTTGGCTCCTTCTCCTGCATCTTCGTTTTCAGCTGTGTCAACCCCCTGACTACCTCACCAGTCTGCTCCAGGCACTTAATGTCTGAGTCCCTATCTCTAGCTCCCACCTCTCTCTTCAGGGCCTGTCTCACATTTCAAAATGCGTTGATAGCCCATCTGCCTGGATATCCCAACCATATCTTAATGTCCCTACATAAGCTTACCAGCTCACCCTCCAAATCAGGTCTTCCCTCTTACTTTGCTGCAAGTAATAGAATACTTACAGGAAAGTAATAAATGGCAACATGATTCTCCCAGTTATGCAAGCTTGAAGCCATCAATTTCTTCTTAGCTCCCTCCTATCCCTTTCTTTCCAAGGCCAAATCCTTGTGATTATCTCCACCTCCTTTTCAGGCCACAGCCTCTCTGCTCTAAGGAAAAGCAACAGACTCCTAGTTCGGCTTTACTGTCTCTCCTCTGATCCACTGCATACACCACTGCCATTTTCCCATAGCTTAGCCTTTATCACGTCACTCCTCAGAAATCTGCACTGTCTCCATCTCGCTTGATAATTTCCCATTTTCCAGGCTGACACAGGGTGCCACACAATGGACTCCCAGCCTCTCTTTCATCACCCTCTAGTCCCACACGCAAGCCTAGGCCTCACTCAAATGTTCCTTCTCAAACCCAAACAACACTCCTTTCTCTCTGTTTGGGCTCAAATTTGTTCATCCCCAAAACATCCTCCCTTATTACCTCCACCAGCAAAAGCTCTCCCCGCCTAATCTTCATGGTCCCTCTGGAAACGCTATGTCCTTCCATTAGCCTTTTTGCTACTTGCCTGATCCAAGTTCTCTTCTCTGATATACATGGCACTTTGAGTGGACTCTTCTTATGATATTTTTCTTATTTTCCTCTGTGTTTGAATTATTGCTCTTTATCCTAGGCAACCTGAAACTCAGCTTCTAACTCTTGTACCACCTAACAATGCCTGATTTTTAGTGAATGCTTAATAAATATCTGTTGAATTGAACCCATTCATTCAACAAATACATACTTGCAGGCACAGGAGATACAACAATACAAAAGAACAGGTAAGTCTCAGCTCTAGTTGGAGTGAGAGAGAGAGTTGGGGACAGATGGACAATAACATCAAAAGCCAAGTAACTACATAATCTATCATATGGCAATTAATGCTGTGGAAAACAAGGTAGACAAGGGATGATGGGAAATGCTGGGATGAGGGGCTGCTCCTTGGTTTTTGGAGTGACTCAGAAAGACCTCTGATGACATGACATTTGAACAGAGACTTCCACAAAGTAAGTGGGCCAGATATACAACTTTCTGGAAGAGAGAATTCCAGGAAGCAGAAATAGCAAGTACACAGATCCTGAGTCAGGACCCTGCTGGGCAGTGTGAGGACACGGCCCTGAACTGTGGGAAATGCCATCAGGTGGTAATGGGAACTAGAGCATGTGGACTCCTGAATTTGAAAGACACATATGGCTGTATCAGGGATTACTATCCAATACTCCATAGTTAACTCATCAGCATTGTTTTTGAACCAAACACATTTCGAAACTAAATTTATTTGGTTCTTTTAGCACATGGCCAAAAGTCCACCCTCAATTTAATATGGAATTTCAAAGAGGAAATTATTTGGCACTCATGTTTTCCACAAGAGGCTTACTTTACTAGCTGCAAAATGCAAAATAGATGTTCCTTGCTTTTGGTCTGCTTTCTAAGTAGCTGAAGAGGTGACTACAAAAAAAGCATAATTTGGTAATAGGATATCTTAGATGAAATTCTCAGTTCACTTATATTTTAAGTCTTTTAAAAATGACTATAATTTGCTCTGGCAAAGATATTTAAATATTTCCCTCTAGCCACTTGTAAATCTCATTTCTAATCTCGAAGCCCCTGTAATCAAGGCCTCGATAGTTTAAATAAAGTCTCCATTTGGGATTAAACTGCTATTGATATACACACTTATTTCTGATTTTATGCGATATATGAGTGAGTACGTCTGAAATGCTTATCAAATAATCATAATTAAAATGTATAATTTCAGAAAGATGATCCACTAATTTTAGCTATTATGTCTGGGACTTGGTTAAGGGAATGAAGAAATATGAAGCAAAAATTTAAGTGGGCAATTATATTACAAAATAATACATGCTATGCATGCTAAGAAAAAAACCTCAGCACCTTTACCTTTGGAGGAAAAGCAAATTTATTCTTTAGTTTCTTTGACCCAGAATTCTCAAAAATTCTGCTGTTATGAACCAACGGAACCATCTCTACCTCTCTCAGATGTAAGAGATTTTTCAGTATGTACCAATTATTTTAGACTCCTCCTAGGCAATATTGGGGAGAGTGTGACTTTTCTTCACCTCTTCAAATTTAACCACTGGAATAAACACCTCAAAACACACTGAGGATTCATCTGAGAGCATAAACAAACCAAGCATGAAGGCTCCCCACAGGAGGCCCAAGCGGCTTGAAAATTGCTGAACAGGATCAGGGAAGTGATATTCTTTGTCTCTATTCTTTTTAGTGAAATGTCTACTGAGTTTGGTCTGGATTGATGAGGTAACTAATACCTTGAAAATTTAAAGGTTAGGTGAAGAAAAATTATACTGTACAAGTGGGAATCTAGAGGCCCTTCTGAGGACGAGCCACGTCTGTCAAAAACGTGCTGGGCTCCTGAGCATGCTGGGACACAGGCGTCTGGGTTGCTGGAATGGACTCTGACCGAGTTGACGAGTCGACTTAAGCATATAGTCAAGCAAGACTACCTGGGCGTCTCAGAACAGAAAACTTGGGAGACAATTATTTTTCCTCCTGTTACAGCACCGGCACCGCAGCTCAGCGAGGTTCAGGGAATCGACAGCCTGTGTCCCAGTCAAATTCAGTCTCCTTCCTGTTAGTCCAGAACCGCCTGTGTGGAAGGAAGTCATTGGACTAATTGTTTGACTAAACACTGTCATCTTCCGTGGTAATCTAGTAACCCAGTCCATTCTGCAAGTCTTAGTGGGAGCTAAGAAAGGAAGACGTGCTTGGCGTTGAGATGAGCTGAGAAAAAATCAAGAGAAAGCAGAGGATGCTGGGAAGAAAGGACCATTTTTAAAGCAGGAATTTTGGGACAATGGGAAAATGCTACGCACAATGGGCAGCCATTAAACTTTCTATTTCCCTTCATGTCTTGTATCTATTCCAGAGGGACAGCCAGTTCATACATGCCTTTGTGAGAATTAGAAAAATATGTTCTTTCCTCAAGTAAAAGATGTTTGCATTATTATATGTTGCATTACTTGGACAACCACACAATGAGGCCTGGTTGTTCTGCCTAGAGTTGCTTTCTAGAGCCCAAATGAGGCATCTGTTCTGGGTGCCTACACACAGAGCACACTTGCCCTACACTCTCCCTTGCTCATATACACAATTAGAACATGGGGCACACAGGCACTCAGACACGATGACCTCTTAGATGTGGCACACTTGTTCAGTACACAACCTGAGCACCCATACATGGTAACTCTCCTTGGGGTAGAAAGAAAAAAGTTGAGAACAAACACACATCCAAGTATGCTTTATGGATCTGGATGAATTCTAACGAGGAGAGAGCCAAAACCAACAAGATTTTGTGAAAAAAAAATCCAAATTGAAAAATAAATGATCTCTATTGACCTTCTGTAAGTTTCAATTTCCATGAGACAAAACACACTTAGAAAATTGAGCATTTTTAAAAGTTCAAAGTTTTAAAATTCGCTGATGAGGAGGAAAGAAGACAAACTTCACTTCCAAATGTTAATATCAAGCATGAGGAATGAAATTCTTCTATCTGAAAGGGGGAGAACGAACAAACTCAGAGGTCTGAATTTTGCTGAGATTATGTAGATCCAGAGTTTGGGGAAGTTTACTTTAGGCCGTGAATATTGGTGGCTATGTTTGTGATGGGATGGGTTCTGAGCAATCTTCCCGGTGATTACTCAAGTGTGGAGCATAAATTATTACCCCAGGCAAGCACCGCCTTAAATGAAGTAGTTTTCCGAAAGTAGAATGTGATTAAACTATGCATTTCATTCAAAACGTCTCCTGTTTAGCCAATCTCCGTTGCTCCTGGTGTCTCATCTTCAGGAAGATGGATTCTTGGTGATAATTTGGAATGCTGCAGAATTTTACACAAAGATGAGGCTAAGCACACGAGGAATCCATAAGCGATTCTTACCACTCATCTGGCAAGGAAAGAGCTGTATGTACGTGAGGGAACTGGGATGAGTCTTTATTTTATTTTTATCTTATTTATTTTACAGACTTCATTTCTAGTTGTATGTTGATACCTATTTACCTCTCCAAAGGGACTATTTACCAACCCTGTAAATGAATCAGTTCTATTTACCAAAAGCAGAAGTTTCCATCCTTATATTAAATGGTTCTTTCCTTTTAACAAAGATGATGCAAGCTCCAGAAGGACTGGGTTTCCTCCCTCTGTGCTGCATCCAGGCGACTATGTACTGGAGCCTGTGAAGGGTCCAGGGTCCTTACAGTCCATCTGGCCCTGATGTGCGTCCTGCTCCACAGTTTGGCAGTCCTGCGACTGCATTTATTTCTCTCAGTTATAGGCATACACCAGCCTGGCAGCTCAGGAAAGATCTCTGGAATGAGGATCTTGTCCTCAGTCTACACTATTTTACTAATGATGTACCCTTTCACTAACGATGGTGACTGACCAGGTACTTTCACCCAGGGAAAACCTGGAAGTGATCGGGGTGATTGCTTCGAAATCCAGACCCTCTTGGCTTCCTGTCTCCCCACACACATTCACAGATGTGTGGAATCAATTTGTACAAACTCCTCTGTGCGAGGAACAGTTACACTGTGTTCCTATCCTACCAACCCATCCTGGTTATCTTTATCTCTAGGTCAGGCATCTGGCCATCTCCAAGGGCTCCCTGTCAGTCAAGCTCTGTCAAATGCACTGCGGAAGGAAGAAGAGAAGGAAGGAAGAAGAGAATTAGGACCTCCCAGCTGGAGAAGACACATGAAAGGACCAGACAAATACAGATTAACATTCATTCACCAAATATTGAGCAACTACTAACTATAGGTCAGACACTGACCTAGGCTCTTGGAAAAGAAAATATATATGATCTTTTCCAAGAGCCATAGTTGACTTTTGATGGAGCAGAGATCATATCCTGATGAAGGGGGAAAGTTATTCCAGAGAGGTACTTGGCTCATGCAGTGGCCTGGTGACAGGCAAGCACGTGAGGTGACAACCAGTTCCCATTAGCAGTTTCATAATCCTGTAGTCACCTTTCTAATGGAGAAGCTACTCAGGCCCCTGTCACATGACTGTTTATTGGATACCATGATCCCTCATCACTGACCATTAGGTTAAGTGTCTGCTGTGTTGAGGACATTTTGTGTGCTGTGCGTCCTTCCCACTGACTTAGCGCTTAGAACTGAATGAGACCCCAGGCACATGTTGCTCACTCGCTTCTCCACATGTTGGGGCAGAGCTCAGCTGCATTTAGTGGTCCTTGTGCTCAAGATAATAAAGGTGATAACTCTGTAGAGGTACAGTCTTAGTAAAATATTATCCTTGGTTTTCTGTTCAAACCCAACCCAACCCAACCCAACCCACAGGTGAAGACAAGCAGGCCAACACTGATTTGGGTTCCAAGCAGGCCACAGGAGCTTTCAGGAGCAACAACCACAGCACTTAGCTGAGCCACTGAATGATGGAGTCATTTTTCTGTTCACTTGCTTCTATATTACACCAAAGCCCCATACAGTTTGCATAGTTTAATATTCTATTTCAGCCTAGATTGGTCATTTACCCACCAACTTTTGGTTGTTAAAATATAAAAGCAAGACTATATAGTCAAATACTCTCAGGGCAAATTTCTCTGTCTCAGGTCCTCCTCTGACTTCACAACTAGATCGCAAAGCAAGCATTTCCACCTAGCATTGTATTTTTTCTTAAAAAATAAGGAATGTCTGACCACCTTCTTTTAAAGTGATTTATATATTCACGAAAATGTTTTAATTTAGTTACATAATTGTCATATTAAAATTTTTTTTAACTAATACTAGAACAATGATTTAGTTCCAACTGAGCGCGAGAAAGAAACTGAAACAGGACGGAAGAAAAACAATTGAGAACAAGTGGAGAGAGAAAAGGTGAGAGGGAGAGGTAGGACCTGGCGTTCCGAATTGACTGAGAGGATGAGCGACACGCAGCGGACGAGTGGGTGGGGACAAGGGGCAGGGAGAGAGGCGTGGATGGCGGAATAAGAAACAGGAGGTAGGAGAGAAGGGAGGCTTTGAGGGGAGGGACAGGTGGCGTGTCCTCTGCTCCTCAGATCTCTTAAGATTATGACCTGTAGAGTGTGCCTATTATCCACTCCCCGGTTGAAATGCCAACTCAGTATCTCCAGAGCTCTCCACTTGCTCCAGTCTTTAAACTCTCTAGGGGAGGAGAGCACTGGGGAGAAACCGTTCTGAGTTCCACGCTTCTAGTGACCAGACTGTTATATAATCCCATAAGCTGGTGGAGTAACAGTGTATTTATGATTATTTAGTCAGGGATTTCCCTAAAAGCCCATCGAATGAAAACATTGAAATAATATACACAAGCATTTATAAGGCCATTTACTTATCTACATCTAGCCTAACATCTCATAATTTTATCCAAAACAAACCCTACTTAATTTTAGAATAGATTCGATAGTCATCTTAGTGAATTAATTTCCTATATTCACTTCCAGCTTTTGAAAATATACTTGAAGAACCTTTCATTTCTTAAAAATTTACAACTTTTATTTATGAGGTTGCAGTTATTTTTTTTAACTTGATTCTGAGGTCATGAATTTTCCACTGTCTATTTCCAAAAGCAGCCTTCATTTTGTTGTGATAATCTGCATATTCATTATACCTTTCTTACCTACATCAGCATACTTTATTTTTAAATTTCCCTTCTTTCCTTTCTATATAACAGCTTATCAATGAACTCATTATATTTGTTCAAATATGCCCATGGGAATACAAAACCAACCAACAGTCTTGTTTTCTCCCCCTTGCCCCCCACTCAACCAACCCCTTATTTTTTAATCACAGAAACACTCATCCTGGAGAAATTATTTTATGCATTTCTGAATGTGGCCCTTTGATCACTGGTTCTTTGTTTATTTCCTTTGCTGTGATATTTTTTCAGAGATCCTTTCTAAGTGCAAATTAGAACAGGAGTTCCAACCTCCTGCATAATGTTGTAAAATAAATAAATAACAGAATTGTATTTAAATAAACTATTCAAATCCATGTCAGTAAATGATCTAATTAATTACTCCTTTGGGGCTGTGTTATACGTTTGCTTTCCTCTTAGAGAGGTGAATAAAGAGAAAATAAATTTCCAGCTGTTAATGGGGTAAATTCCGTAAATGGATAAGGGTCAAAGAAACAAACTCTAATTTGTGTCACATTTGTTTTTAGGCACTTAATTTACTCTGTGTCTTTAACCCAGTTCGAATGTTCCTTAACAGCTCCTACTTGATCTCCAACCAGCAGCACTGATAGAGCCCAGTTAAACACGAGAGGGTGCCCTCTGCTATTTGCAATGGACGAGACAAGTTAGGAACGCAGAAAGATAGATGTCACCCCTTACTGTTCAGTGCAAGATGCCAGATTCTAACCAAGTCTGCAGAGATTGGACAAAATCCAATTTGTCATTATTTATTCCTAAGCATTGTGCTTATACTCTGTGCTTTTTCATTCTTATTCGCCATTTACCCAATTATATCTATCCTTATTAGACCCCTGCTGAAGGCAGCATTAGCCAGAGAAGTCCCATAGCTTAGCTTAATCCTATTATCTCTTGATAAACGGGGACACATGAGGCTCTAGATGGCCAAATTCAGCATTCCTCTCCCCCTCTCTTTCTCCCTCCTCCCCTCCACTCCCCCAAAGAAAAATGCTGTTGCTCATCCTTATGCCTGATGTAATTAAGATCTGGAAATATGCCCATTCTAATCCTTGCCCGGTATAAGCATCACTGTCAATGCGGAGAAATGAACTGCAGTTATGATGTAAAGGGCTGACACCTCTGTGACATTTACTGATGTGTTGGGCCTCACTGCCACATTGACACGGTAAAGTTTATGTCTTCAGAGTTTTAAAATGCCTGCCAAAAACAGGGCATAGAACTTGTAGGAAAGAGGGTCACCGTGGGGAAGACAACAGGCCATCCTGAGAAGTGAGTTTTTTAAGGTATACATTTGGATGTGCAGAGGGACAGGTGGGAGGGAGGAGGAGATAAAGGAGGGAGGAAGAGAGGGAAGATGGGAGTTCCTGGAGAGGGAGAGAAAGAATGGGAATGAATTAACTGCCGTGGGAGTTCTTAAGGAATTCTACGGAACAGCAACATCTTGCCTTTTTAGAACTAATCCCAGACTCTAATTTTGCCTTGTAGCAGATTGCCCGGAGGCCCAGGACAGCAGTAGATCACTGAATCCTCAGTGAATTTCTTGTTGTGCTGCTGTGGTAGATGCATATCTGTGTATCACTGAATCAACTCAGGCTGTATTAGAAGCAAACAGACAGGCAGAAAAACTGACAATGCTTATTAAAATGCTTATTAAAAATATATCTTCCAATATAAACTCATGATTTGTTACTAACCGTTGAGTAAAGAATAAGACCTGCTTTATCCCATGGACCTCTCTCAGGCTTCCTGTTGCAATTACATGATCCTTTCTCTTCTACCACATATACTATTTATAACATCAAAAGGGTTTTGTGCTTCTTTTCAAAAGGAATTTATTATCCAAAAGGTTGTGTTTGGGAAGAGAGCCCACTCAAGCCTCCTGAGAAAAGAGGGGAAGCAATTCCATTTATTTAGAAACAAATATAATTTTGGTAATGTTAGAAATGTCTTCCCTATATTTTATATACATATGTGATAGAAACCCTCAAACCCCAAGCAGTTCTTCATGAATCGGAGAAAATAAATGTGCTCCGAAGTTGCATCCTGTTAAAAGAAAGAACACATTCCTTTCGTCCCGGAAAGAGGGAACTGGCAAAGAAGGGGATTGCCAGAAGGGTTAAGCACAAGCAGAGTTCTGCACGAAATTGGAGATCAAGAAATATTGATTGGCTCTCGCTAAGATGGAGGGATTGAGCAGGGAAAAGTGCCCGCAGAGTTTCAGTGTTCTTTTGACACTGCCAACTCCTATAAGAACTTTGCTGTAACCTCTAGGGATTGCAAGCTGCACTTTTAAAACATGGCTTTAGAGCGCTTCTTAACAGCACACTAACTGGAATTCCTTAGGGGGCAACTTGTTTTATTTTGTTGTCATCAATAACATTAGCATTAATGATGTGATAGAGTGACAGGTGGGTAAGGGGTTGGCCTACATAAGCATCTAGGTGGGCACGGTCTTTTATCCCAGCTGGGAGCCTCACAGTGCGGGGGCCAGGCTCGCCCACATCCTGCTGGTAGAGACTAATTAGTGTGACAGAACCAGTAGTATATTATTTATATATACATGATCGATATTTAATAATAATAATAGATAAATATGCGGTGATAAAGCATATATATGCATTACCCTTGCCAGAGGGAGCTATAAGCATAAGTTTAGGCAACATGCACGCATTTAACATTGAAAGGGAAAAGCATACCCCTTATGAACAAGCATTTGTGACCTTAGTGGGCATAACAAATTTAGCCAGAATAAGGATCTCTGCACAAAGAAATATTAAAGAACACCGGTTTATAATAACAGTATACTTTCATTGCATGCTTATTTTCCTTTGCCTTTTATTGCTCTAATGACAATAGTTAAGTCAAATAGAAGTCAGCATTATCTGGTCAGAATTGAGAATAATTAGGAAAGCTGCACAGCTATGATGGCTCTACCTCACTTGATAACTATGACGACTGATAAAGTTATTGCATCCAGGGGCCGGCCTGGTGGTATAGTGGTTAAGTTCATCTGCTCTACTTGGGCAGCCCATGGTTCACAGGCCCAGATCCTCGGCGTGGACTAGCACCACTCGTCAAGCCACGCTGTGGCGGCATCCCACATAAAACAGAGGAAGACTGGCACAGATATTAGCTCAGTGACAATCTTCCTCAAGCAAAAAAATAAAAAAAATGAGGAAGATTGGCAACAGATGTTAGCTCAGGACCCATTTTCCTCACACACACACACAAAAAGTTACTGCATCCAAAGAACTCCATGAAAGGAGAGACTAATCTGATCAGGGGCCACAGAGATAAAGGTAAATTGAAGGCCATGAGATTAACGCTCTGCGTAGAGGCTTTTCGATCCTGGACCTCAGCACGAAAAGCAGGACATTGAAAAAAACGGTAACTTAAGCATTGTATTTTCCATTTGCCAATGTTCTACTTTCAAACCTTTGACTATTCTGTATCAATGTTTAAGCTTTAGTTCATGATCTTACAAGACTGTTCATGAGCATTAATAGTAGTCCTTGTTTTTCCCACAGGCAACTTACTAAACACAAAATTCATCAGACCTGGTAGTGGTTCTGTGAAACCAAGCAAACTGAACACAATAGATTTCAGGTGTGATATAAATCAGATTTCTTTTTTTTTTTTTACTTCATCTGTCTCTAGGGGTGGGAGCCTGGCAGAGTTCTAATCATATACATATTTAAATTTGTAATCAGACTCTTTGGGAGGACACACTGTTGTGTTTACCATGAGCTTATTGCTAAGGTTTCTGGAGACTGAGGATAGTTGGCTGTAAATCCTGTCATTTTGGTGACTTAATATTTTATATTATCATGATATTAGCATAATTGTGACCTCTGCATTGTAGCATTTTATGCGTTTCCAGTGTAACTTTTGATGCTTTACTAAAGTCAACAAAAATTCCCATTATTCCCTCTTTTAGAGCACATTTGGCATGAAGTATTAAGGTTGATTTAATGTTATTAGTGCTTAAAGTGGTGCAAAATCCATGAATATACACATCCATCTCCCAGTTCACCATAACACCGCCATAAAATGCTTGGAGATGGGTGATAAACATTTCCTCTCCTTTTTTTCTCTTTCCCTAATTTTTCCCGCTGGAGGCTCTGCCTCTACCCCAAGGGCACACAGAGGTTGCCAGCTCCCCCCACAGATCAATCGCCAGGGCTTCCACATGCCCAAATAATAACCCAACGGGAGAGCCTAGCTCAGCTGCAAGTCTCATTAAAACTATTCTCGAAGTAACAGGAAGGTTTGGGGAGCGTTCTACTTGGACCAGATTCTGCATATTTTCCAAGATAATGACTAGAGAAGAAGCATTAGAGGACACAGACCCTTTTATTTGTGATTTTGGCAAGTTACAAAAAATAGTGAAGCAAAGCTAACTATTTCAAAGGATGTCCAATGGCAAAGTCTTGCTTAAAATTCTTAGTGAAAAATTATTACTATGGTAAAACTACTGAGGCTTGAAGGATAAGTGAACTTGGAGAGAGTAAGAAGCTCACACTTGCCAGCTTCTAGATGCAAAATGTTTCATCAGAACAAGCGGGCAAACGAAAATCCAGTATTACCCTCCCTCATGGGTCTCAAATGTTCCATAAGCTATTTCCGTGACTGTGAGTGTGCATGTTGTATGTTGTGTGTGTTGTGTGTGGCACATGACTAAGTTACCCCTATGGAGTGTTAGGGATGGGTAGTGAGAGCAGAGTTAACATCGACACACAGGGATTCCAAGTTGATTTTCCCCTTGGGCCCCTGTATTATATCCTCTTGGGGTTTTTTCAGAGACAACGTGGGAAGATGAGCCTTTACCACAGCAATCTAATCTTTCTACAATTAAGGAGGGAGAAATTGAAATGGTTCAAGAGGAGCAACCTCTCTAACCCTCCAAAAAACCATGAAAGGTTGTGAATAGCATCTAGAAAAAAAGAGAAACAAGTTAACATTAATAAATGCAGAGAGAAACAAAAGGGCTATTTTAGAACTGCATTTGTGTATATGAAATATTTTTATGATAAGGGTATTGACAAACTCTTTTCCATCTCTGAGGAAGACAAAGCAAGATTCATGCTAATAACATAAGAATTCTTAAATGAAAAATGAAGAAGAAATCCCTCACTCTAGGTTTTTAAAAAGAAACACTCTTTGAAATAGACTGCCTTTTAAAATGTTTTTCTCTGTCAAGGATTGCCATTTCCAAGCAGTTTCCAAAAGTCAGTGAGGGGGACAAAATGACTAAGGCCATACAAAGAAATCTATAACAGGCCAACCACTGTACTACGTATATGATGTGGTTCTCATGTCTCTGAAATAAATGTCCCACAGGCAAAGGGACTAGAGGGAAAAGTCAAGCAAACAGGCAAGATCAGAATCCTTAAATAATGAAGTTCTGGTCTTTGCTCATTCCCCACATTTCATATTGACAAAATAGAAATGTAACTGCCCCAAAGAAAGATGGATTTGGAATGAGAAAATGAATGAAAAATACTCATAAATGTTTAAATTGCATAATACTAAACTGACAACAGAGGGCTGTGTTTTTTCCATTAAGTAGTATTCGAGTATGATCAAAGTTGTGTTGGAATACTGACATTCAGAGATGGAAGATTAATATTTATTTGCTTCCACTTCTTATTCTAATGATAACTCTCTACTTAATTGGCCTAGTTAATTTATGAAATCAAATCTAGATCAGTGAAATTGACAAGTAGTCATTGAGGAAAGGATATTACAGTTTAAAAGCACGAAGGATAGCAGTATAAATGATATATGTTATGCTATTAAGCAAGTCACTATAAAGTGAATTACAATGAGCATAAAGGGAACGTATTTTACTGTGTCAAAAACACATTTCTGTGCAACGTACAAACTTTATGCTGAATGGTCAATCTCAACAACCTGATTTCTCTTTCTGAAAGCCTGTATCTATATTTGGATTGAAATCAATAACATCAGAAAGGAAGTAAAGTGTATATGAGACATGGTGCTAAGAAAAACCATTATTATGTTTTCAGGTCAATTTTAACAATATATTCTTCTGCACCTTTTAGAAGTCTTTAAGGCACATCTTAGCATTCACTGGGAAAAGTATGGCCATGGCTTCTAGTAAACCATTTAGTTGCCCATCAAATGGGACAGGAAGCTCAGAGTGAGGATGGCTACAGGGCTTCTTTGGAGGGTGGAGAAGCCAAAGAGGCAGCTGGCAGAATTTATTCCACTCTGGCCCATGGCCCCTCTTGTGGCTGAATGCCAGGGTGAAGTGACACAATGAGAAATTGCTTCCCTCTCAGTGGGAGGCGCGCCATTTTCTCTCCCCTTCACAAAGGCCCACAGCATTTCCTCTGGCAGTTCAGTTCACCTTTACCCCAAACACTCCTAACCAGTCTGGAAATACTTTCTTCAAAGAAAGAACTCCTCACCAAGACATACAGGAATGATCTGATGAAAAACAGAGGAACATAAACGACTCTGGTTATTTCCTGAACTAATATCAGCTCAAAGATCAGTTTAGAAAATTAAGCATCTTTTATGTCTCAGTTTTACCTAGTCCTACTGAAGTTTTAGACACATAAAAAGTTAAAGTGGGTAAAAATGTAGCATCGATATGCTTTGCATATAGTGAGTACTCAACAGATATTCACTGAGTCAATCTGACAAAATCAGGCCTGTGATTTTTTATGTCAAAAAATGCACCAAATTTGTTTTATTCTAATTCTTTTTAATGTGCATTATTTACTGCATCAATAAATACATCAAGTATCTAAACACAAGTGAGGGGGAAAGTCTTTTATATATTCAGTATCATTATTCTTAAAACTTAAGTGATTACCAAGATCCATTAACCACGAACATTCTCCAAAATTCAATCTGAGAGCGTCTCTTTTCCTTGTTTCATTTATTGAGAGCTTATCATGTTAGATCAAACCTTCTATGTTGATGACGCAATATGTCCTAAACTGATTTTATCTTTCCACCTATACTGCTCTTAAAAAATCATTTAACGGGCTGGCCCAGTGGTGCAGCAGTTAAGTTTGCACTTTCTGCTTTGGTGGCCCAGGGTTCGCCTGTTCGGATGCCGGGTGCGGACATGGCACTGCTTGGCAAGCCATGCTGTGGTAGGCATCCCACATATAGAGTAGAGAAAGATGGGCACAGATGTTAGCTCAGGGCCAGTCTTCCTCAGCAAAAAGAGGATGATTGGCAGCAGATGTTAGCTCAGGGCTAATCTTCCTCAAAAAAAAAAAATTCGTTTAAGGTTGGAGGTGGGAGTGCATATCAGCTTTGAAATCAATCAGACCCTTGTTCAACTCCCACTGCTCCTGCTCACAGGTGACATTACATGGGGTAAACTACTTAATCTCTCTGAGACTCAGTTTCCTTATCTATAAAATGGGAGCAATAAACTTCCCCCTTCACTTATTGATAGCTTCAATGGACTAAAAACACGTTAAGTACAGTTAGCACAAGGCCTTGCACATCCTAAATGATTAATAAAGATTATCTCCTTTTATTTTTATTAAGTTACTGATAAAACAACTCACCACAGTTACCTAAAACAGAAACCTGGGCCTAATCTATATTCTTTTCTCTCCTTCACCTCCCACATTATCAAGTGTCGCTAGTTTAACTCCCTAAGTTATCCTCAACTTTCTGCCCTTCTCTTGTCTTGAGTCACCATAGGAGCTCTCATCCTCTCACTCTTTACAAATCACTCTAAAAAGTTAACTCTTTTTCTTTTGATTCAAAAGCAATACATTTTCATTGTTAAAAAAAAAAATAAAAAACTACAGACGTGTAAAATTTAAGGCGATCGTCTCCTGTAATTCTACTCCTCAGGAAAAAAAAGAACTTCAAACAGTTTTCTGTGTATTCTTTCCATTTTTTCTATGCATACACTAACACACACGTTAGCTTTATATAAGCTGTTTCCTTGAACTGAACCTACTATACTTATCTTTCCTTATCAGTATAATTTAGACATTCTCATTGTAATAACTATGTAGTATTTCATTTAATAAATTTATGGTCAAACTTTTAATCAGTTCATTAATTCTTGCATGAATTATTCTTACAAACTTCCTAAAACTCTTTTCCTCCTCAATTCTATATTCTATGAAGCAAACAGAATAATCTATCTAAAACTCAAGTTTGACTCTAGTGTTAGTGCTTAAAATCCTTCATTGATTCCCATTGCAGTGAAGAAAGTTCCAGTTCCCTAAGATGGGGCACACAGTTCTTAGTGATCTCGTCCCTGTGTATTTCTCCAGCCTCATACCACGTGCCTTCTGTGCCTTAACCTTTTGCTTGTAGTTCCTTGAATAGTACCATGTCATCTTGTCTCCACCTTCTGGGATGGCTTCCCCTCTCTCCTTTGTTCTAGAACACGGGTTATCAGATGTTGTAATGGACTAGGTAGTAAATATTGGTGGCTTTGTGGGTGACACGGTCCCTGTCACAACTACTTTACTCTGCAGTTGTCATGCTAAAGCAGCCATAGACGACATGTAAATGAATAAACACGGCTATGAGTGCAATAAAACTTTATTTACAAAAACTGGCAGCAGGCGGGGCCGGCCCCGTGGCTGAGTGGTTAAGTTTGTGTGTTCCGCTTAGGCGGCTGGGGGTTTGGTTGGTTCGGATCCTGGGCATGGACATGGCACCGCTCATCAGGCCACGGTGAGGTGGCATCCCACATGCCACAACTAGAAGGACCCACAACTAAAATATACATCTATGTACTGGGGGGATTCGGGGAGAAAAAGCAGAAAAAAAAAAAAGATTGGCAACAGTTGTTAGCTCAGGTGCCAAACTTTAAAAAAAAAAAACAGGCACCAGGCTAGATTTGAACCTCTTATTCTAGATAAGGTTTTAGTTCAGGTGACATCACTTCCAGAAAACCTTTCCTAATACTTCAATTTCCACCCCTGTTCCCATAATACTCAGTGCACAAACACACTGCCCTATAAAACTATCAATGTATGTGTGTGTTTCTTTCAACAGACTAATAGCTACTTGAGGGCAGGAATTGTGTTTCCTTCATCTTTGTGTCTCCAGCACTTATGTGCATAACAAGTATTCAATAAACATTCATTAAAATAATAAATTAGCGTCTCCAAAGTTATTTTTTAATTATTATTTCTCTCTCCAGAAAACATTCCAATTAGGTGATGCACACATTATAAAAGCTAATTAAGTTCATCAACTTCTTTCCTCCAGCATTTCTTAACCAGGAGTTGCATCAGAATCATCTGGACAGCTTTGAAACACTGACAGTACTGGGTCTTCTCACCGGGATTAGGATTCAGAAGGTCTGGATGAGACCTTGCATCTCTATGTTTTACATGCCCACCAGGTGATTCTGGCATATGCTCTAGTCATGATGCTGACGGAAAGCCATCCTTTCTTCTTCTTCAATTTCCCAGTTTCAATCAACCAATCTTCAAGTTCCCCTTACCAATGTGGCATGCCCAGCCTAGCTCTCCTCAGAGCTGGGTCTTCTAAGCATCCTACTGGCCTTCCCACTAAGCAGCCTCCCCATTTCTGTGCTTCTCACCCCTCAGTGGGAAAACATGACCTTCCTCAAACAGCTGCAAGCCTGTCTGAAACCTATAGGTCTCCACAGAATTCCTGTGAGTGGGTTATAGTACTCTTCCCTTCCACCTTACTCCCTTATTTCAATTTCTGACCACAGATGCTCTACAGAGGTCAAGCAAACACACTTATTGCTCCCTGCAGGGCACTTTTGTTTACGGCCACCACTCCTTGATTGAGTTTAAGCCTTTTACTCTTTTTAAATGGTTTCCATCTTTATTCTATCTGTACATTTTATTATAAGCCTTTTCAAATCCTCTTGGAAAGTGAAATAATATAATCACATTAATAATAAATACCTTCATCTTTTTTTGCCTTTGCACATATCCTTTGACTTGTAATCCACCCTGCCCCCACCTTGCACACAACACACACACACAGCCAAGGCTGCTTTCGCACAGGTTTCTCTGAGTAAAAGGCAGAGTGGCTCAGGACGCAAACCTCATAATCATCCTTGCCCCCATCAATCAGCAAATCCTATGGGCTTGACTTTTGCTTATATAATCTGATCATTTCTCACCACCTCCACTGCTACCACCTGGTCCAGGTAACCACCATTTGAAGCTTAGAAGACACAATAGCTTCCCTGTCTTTCTATTTCCATCCTATTCTCAACAGTCTATTAACAAAAGGACAGCTAGAAGTATTTTTTAAATAACAACTTTATTGAGATATGATTCACATTAGAGGTATTCTTTTAAAACCTAAGCCTCGAATGGTTCCCCAACTCTCTCAAAATAAAACAAAATTCCTCTAAGGAATTCCTCTAAGAAAACTAAGCCTCTAAGGCCCTCAGTATCCTACAAAACCCTCTTTTCTCTCAGACCTGATCTCTTCCTCTTTCTCACACCTCTGCAGCCACACTCCTTTGTCTGGACAGCTCTTCTCCCAGATATTGGCAAAACAGCTCCCTCCCTTCCTCAGGTCTTTGTTCTAATGTCACTTTCACAATGAGACCTAACCTCATCAACAATTTATCATTGCAATCACCTCCAGCCCCAGCATTTCCCATCTCCCTTTTCCTCTGTAGTACTTTTAATTATTTGACGTACATCTGTTTTACTTGCTTGCTTTCCCCTCCCACTAGAATGTAAGCTCCACGAGGACAGAGAATTTTTGGTGCCCTTCTGTAAAGACTGTCACTGGAACATAGTAGGTACTAAATAAATGTCTGTTGAATGAATAACTAAATAACTCTTTAAATGTCTTCCTCCCATGTTTCTGTCTCACAACCTTACTCAAATCTCTTATTGGTAACTCTCCTTTTAAGTCTAATAGAAAAAAATCTTTTCACAACTTCATTCCTTCCTACCTACTTGGCTTCTTTTAAGGATGTTGGTATCAACTACTCTTTTCTTTCATTTATATAACATGATATCAAAGACATTCAGAATTGAAAGTAACCTTAGAAATGGATCTAGGCCATCTCCACCATGTTACACATCAAGGAGAAACAGTGAGCAGCAGAGCCAGGACAAAGTGGAGCCACTGGACTCCTGAGACCCACTCCAATGCTTGCTCCTCTGAACCTCAGTGATGCATCTGTTACATCTTCAGAAGGGCAACAGCCGCGTGCTTTCTGTTTGCTGTGGCCTAAAACAAGGGAGACCTGGCTTTCTACCTACACATTGATCAGACAGCATGACATAATACTTATAATCACAAGGTTGGCAAAAAGAGAGGTAAACAAGAAGAGTCATGGGATTACTGCCCCAGCTCCTCCAGCTAGTGTGACTTACCTCTCAGGTCCTCATATGAAAAATAGAGATAACAATGATTCTATCCAGCCTACAGATTTGCTGTGAGCACCAAATGTGATAATGGATGTGAAAGCATTTTGGAATTCATAAGGCACTGTGCAAACATAAGTTTGTTATTAACCCTGAACAACCATCTAATATGCACAGTGCTTTTGTTGTGAAAAAGACTGGTGGACAGTATAGAATTGGATAAGTGCAAATTTGTCACATAACTGGAGAAACTCCTCAAAGTCATGTGGTAGATTGTTAGTATCTTCATATAAAGACAGCAACATTCTCTTTTTTGTGTGTGTGTTCCACAAATCCTATATTAGCTTTTAAGTTTCTCAAGGTTGGGATGCAACGTGTACTCAGGCTGGACGCTCAGTAAATAGAATTTCTCTGAAATGTTGCCATCTTTCTTAACGTATGTCTGGTTAACTTAGAGTCTACAGGGAAGGAACTTGATAAAAGTTCATTTCCATTGTTCTTATGTTAAATAATGAAAAAAAGAATCCAACATAGCTCTTTGATAGAAACTAGAATGTTAACATCTGGTATAAGATCCTTTGGCAACTGCTAAAGATGTGATCAGCCTAAATGAAGCATCTTACATATGTTTGGGGAATTCCTCCCTCTAAAGATTTTTACTATGAAGTGGGCACAAGGCTAGAATTAACTCTGGAAGGCGTTTTCCTTCCTTCCTTGGGTATCTCTATTTGATATGAGAGTTGGCTTCTTGGCAAAACTTGATTCTTTAAACAGTTATTTCTGCTAAGCCTATGGTCCAATAGGTCTCCATTCTTCTAGCAGTCAGATTTGTTCCAGCAAAACATTTCTTTCACATTGACAGTCCTAAATGCTTAATAAAATATAAGTTATGGAAGATTCTGTTTTCCAAAGATGGCTACACCAATATATCCACATCATATGCCTCTTCCATACCATGTAAGAAACAAAGAGATGTTGACATTCCTCCATCAAGAGGTAGGATCCATGTTACCTCTCCTAGAACCTCAGGAGAATTTTGTGAAAGCTACAACCAAAAGAATATGGTGGAAGTCATACTACATGACTTCTGAGATGGGTTACACAATCTGGCTCTCTTTCTTTGGGGACACTGACCCTTCGAACTTAGCCACCATGCTGTAAGGAAGCCAGGCAGTCACATGGAAAGACCAGGGGCAGGTGTTCCAGCCAAAGCTCTAGATGAGATCTCAGCTGATGGGCAGCATCAATCACCAGAACTGTGTGGGAGTGTGCCTGCAGGCGAGTCCAGCCTCAAGCCTTTGAGCTGCCCAACTGATGCCAGGTGAAGAAGGGAAAAGCTATCCCCAGCAAACACTGCCTAAATTGCAGATTCATGAGCAAAATAAATGGTGTAGTTTCCACCGCTAAGTTTTTTGGTAGTTTTTTTATGCAGAAATAATCAGAACACATATCTCCTGACTTTCACATACACATTTCCATTAGTCAGTTATAAGTCTAAAGCCTGTTTACTAGAAAACAGTCAAATTAATGACAGGAGAGTGTTTAAGAGAAGGAATGAAAACACTGCACTCAACAGCCTCTCTTACAAATTCTCAGCCCAGGTAATGGCAAGGATCTGCACTATGAAAAAGAACCTTTTCTTCCCCTAAACCTTGTTCTAGAAAAACTAGATCTCATTAACACAGACAAGGCTTAGTATTTGCTTTAAATAACTACTCACAACATCATGGCTGATTCCCAGTATTTCCACGCTAGTTGAGAGAGCCTCAGTAAGTTACATAACCTTTGTGCCTCACTTTCTTCATCTGTAAAATGAACATAATTGTACCTAACTCACAGAGTTGCCACAAGAATTTAATGAGTTAATCTTTATAAAGAACTCTATGACCAGCACATAGGGTTATGTGTTTTTTTGCTTTTCAAACTTCCTCACTATTGATCATGGCTGTGGATAGAAAAGCATTTGGTGATTCACTTTCATCTTGTATCTATTATACTTATCAAGACAAATTTTAAAAAGGTTTATACATTTGTTTGTTCTGTCCTCATCCCTTGACTAGCAGCAAAGCCTGAAATGGATTGATGCTTTCCAAAACAGACTTTCCGAAAATGTTTTTAATTAGTACAAGGAAATCATCAGTAATGAAGATGGATGGAAATACTATGCTTCCCTTGGAATGTTCTAATTTACAAGAACTGTAGGAAATATTAGTTTCATTGCTTGATTATCGAATCCTACGTAACATCTCTTCAGACTCAGGCTTCCAGAGTCCAAGGAGGTCTTAGTTGTGGCCAGGAGGCTCAGAATTCAATCTGAATGAAAAGTTTCACCAGAATGCATTCAATACAAAGCAGGATTCTGTTTAAAGAATTTTTAAAAGTGTGACAGTGTATGTTTTGCTCCAATTCCTGCTGGATAACAACTGCATTGCTGAATCAATGCTTGATGGGGCCAATGATGTTAATACAGATTATGATTTCATGGTGAAGATAAGGATGAGGGGAAAAAATGACCACTCTTGTAATAAGGCAAGACCTTGTCTCATGATGGACAATACTTTGTGAAAATGCTCTCAGAATTGGGTCCAGACAGAGAGAATATGCATTAAACCTGCAGAGCAGTTTTCTGAGTCTCTGGAATTAGAGCCTTCATTAATATTTAAAAAAATAATTCTCTTAGACTGATGCATATAGAGCAGCATCCACAAGACAGGTTCATATTTTTAGGGGAAAAAAAGAGACCCTCCAAAAAATAAATGTACTTATCTACTTATTACTTATTTCCACTTTGGCTTTCAAAAAAGGAGACAGAACTGTTTGCAAGAAAGGACCAAGTGGCCACACTTTAAGGGTTTCTGTTAACATAAAGCTTGGCTTTCATATTTTCTACAGATCTTTATGCAGTTATAAGTTTACATACTCATGTATTTATTAATTCAGCTTTTCTGCCTTTCATGAATAAATTATGCTTAGCTAATTTCCATACGAGCCTGGTGGCCTTCTCCAGGGCTTTAAATCAGAGAGTCTGGTGAAATTTTATGTACATTCAACAGCAGTTTATAGACACATTCAAAAACATTTGACGTCACCCAAAACTGCTTAAAATGCTTCTGGAAGGAAATGATGACAGATGCGTTCATGGACAGGTCACACCTGTACTCTGAGGGGGCAAAGTTGCCCGACCAGACAGTTTGTCCACTGCTGTTACAATCACTGTTACTACAGTGCTAGTTTAGGGGGTTTGCTCAATTCGAGACTGAAATAATTAAGATGTTTAAGACTCACATTATCCATCTCTAGTCTAGTTCAGGTTTCTTCTGACATGCGTTTTATTTGCATTGCGAGCATGATGATTTATCACACTTTCTCTCATTCTCTGGGGAAAAATCAGAGCCAACAATGGCAACTTTGAGAGATTTTGACTTTTGCTGAACACAGAAAATCATTAGTTTTAAATCTAAGGGCTCCTTATTGATTGATGCCTCACTGCCACTCCACACACGCTCCACACCGCTTCTATTAACTAAGTCACTGCTGTGGCATATGAAGGGCGCTGGGCTCTGCCGAGACAATGCCAAAACAGCTGGGGGAGGGAAATTTCAGTTACATTTCTAGGTATTTTGCTCACCTAAGTACAAAACAACTATATATTGGAAACACAGATGTTTTCGGGTTTTTCTTTTCTTTCAGTTGTTCCAAGGCGAGCAGCTAGAAGTTAGTGTCTAAAGTGAATTCTACAACAGCTCGAGTGAAAAATGAATCCCATGATTTTCTCTTTCAGTGTGTGGTGGTTTAACCTTTAAGTGATTATCAGCAGGATCTCAACTCTAATTAAAGCTAGACTGTTTTCCATCTACTTTCCCCCAAAGAAAGAAAGTTAGCTCTTTTGTCAATTTACACACACTTATAATGACATCTTCTGTTTATACACATAAAAAATGAAAGACATGTTTGACATGATGTACATGTCGAGTCCAAACGCGAAAGAATCTGACCTTGAAAATCCATAAGTCTTTTCTTCCCTAAACTCCATATTAGGAAACTTGGATACTAAGTGTGTGCATACACTCGTGCTGCACACACACCCGGGGGCAGCCCAAGTTCACACTAAAGTGGTCTTGGTTTTGAGGGTCAACTCCGAGTCAGGCAGCAATTTTATGGGCACTAGGATTACTTCAACTTACAGATAGACTTAGTAAAAGGGAACCAATAAATAAGTACTTCAATTCACAAATGTGTTACAGATATGAAACTTGCAGTCTAACTTTCTTTCATCAATGCCCTCAAAGGGGACATGCCTTTCTGTGTCTTCCCTGAAGCCATACAGCTGCCAGATGAACAGCAGTAACTTAATGCCAATAATATTTTCTTCATAACCAAATTGGTGGCTCCTCCTTCTATTATGTGGATATTTGTTAGGAGGTTAAAAAAAACTTACTGCTGTTCATCATCTGTCTTTCCTAGGGTATGTGTTTATCTGTTCTAAAAATCCAGAATTTGAAGCTCTCATCAGGAAAGGCAGGGGCTTCCAGTGAAGCAATCCTGGCTTTGGTGCTCAAGCCAACCTAGTTTCTAATCTTACGTCCACCATGTTTCAAACCGTTAAGGTGGGGCCCACGGTCCTTCTCTTGCTTCTCCAAACAGCTCCATCTTCTGTCCCTCACGGCCTAACAATTCTAGGCTGTCAGTCTCTTGTCTCTCCCCTGGAAGCCTCCAGAGCATGCTCATCCTGCTTCTATGCTTTTCGCTCCTGCTCTATGCCTCTCCCCACCTGCTATGCATTTTGATTTGACCCATCCTTCTAGAGAAGCTCATGTGTCAACTGCTCAGACACTCCTTTCTCAAAACTGTCATTTTACTTATTGTGACACTACACAATTGAACATTTTATTATCTACGATGTATCTCTTTGGTCCTGTGTGATTCCACCAATGATGTGAGGCTAAACCAAGAACACATACACCTGGATAATGATAAAATTAATATATACTATATATTATGTGGAATTAAAATGAGAAAATATAAATAAATATGATATCAAAGATATTTTGTTAAAAAAAAAAGAGCACAATGGCCATTTTTCAGTTTAGTGTATGAGGTTAAGCATATTATATCCTATAGCTCCACCACTTACATGCTACGTAACCTTGGACAACTTATGTAAATTTCCTAAGCTTCAGTTTCTTCATTTGTAAAATGAGATGACAACAATAGATTTTTTTGGTGAGAATTAAATAAGATAATAAATGTAGACCTCTTTAAAAAGTACCTGGCATATATTATGTGCTCCCAAAAAGCTAATAACAGCAACTGTAGACATCATAATGGAATAAATACATAATCATGTTTTTTAGTTATCAGTATGCATGTGACTGGTCTCCTTACCCATGTAAACTTCTTAAAGATAATATCCATATTTAAAACTTCTCACTCTAATGAGCATAGTGGACACTTAATAACTTCTTAAGCATAGACAAGTAAAATAGCTTAATTTATGGGGCTGATGGAATTCAAGGTTTCATTTGTGTATTTATTCATTTGACAATATTTATTGAGCATCTACTATGTGCAAAGCAGAAAAACTTTGCCTCAGTAAACCAAAAACATCTCTGCCTCTATGAATTCAAAAATAAAAGTGCAAATAGATATTATAAATACATAATTTGTTTGACTGTTGATCATTCAAGTGAAAAGAATCTTCGGAGAGTTTAATAGGATGTGATGAAAGGCAGCGCATACACACATTAAATGTATCAGAGCAGGATCCTTGCCTACTGTTTCTACAGTGAGTGGCAGGACAATAACAACAATAGCCATGAAGATGATGATGAAACTAATAATGATGATAACAACTAACATTAGTTGAGTGCTTACTATGGTGCCAGGCCTCTTGGGTCATAGGCGTGGCGGTCCAGGCAATTACGGAAGCTGCCAGACAAGCCCCTCCCTGGCCATCCAGGACCAGGTAGTTCTCTGAACAAAAGTGTTGCACTTGGCATCACACAGGAAGGTGCAAACAGCTCCCAGCTTCTCTCCAAACGGAGCCCATGACCATAAATCAAAGAGCAATCGCATGCACGGCTGGGGAGGAAGGACAGCTTACTCTGCACAACTTGTGGCACAGCTGCATCCACAAACGGTAAATATCATGGGAACAAATGACCACCAGCTTCATCTTCATTCTGCAAGCCCACAGGAATCAGAGGGGTCTACCTTAAACTGAATTTGGAAAAGTTAGGAGGGATGGATCTCTCAAAAAACTTCCTAGAGAAGCCGGGGCTTTAGGCCCTCTGCTATGAGCTGGCTGTGTCACCCAAGCTTTGGCATTAATTCAGAAGGCAGGACCTCTGACACTCACCGTATCACCAGGAGCGAGCTATTTCAACAATAGACTACTGTAATGGACTTGGCCAGTGCAGCCCTTCCTGTTACCAAGAGTTAAGGCTTATTCATTTGAGCTATAAAAATAAAAAAAATTAACAATAATAATGAACCTTTTATACACATGCTGGCCTCACTAGAGTACCACATAGAATATGAAACTGAGGGCCACCATGTAGATTTGTGGCACTACCCAAGGGACTGCAGAGTCCAAAAAGCAATGAATGCATTAAGCGAATCCATAACTGCAGTTTCCTCATGTGTGACAGATATAATATCCCTCATTTTACTTAACTGTTTTGGGATATCATGTGTGAATGAGCACAATGGAACAGAAAAAAGAAATAGGCTTATACAAACTATGAGCAGGGACTGAAGCTTTTTATGGGCTCTGGTTCACCTCTTGAGAGGGAGGAGGGCACATCCAGCAGTGACCTTCCGGCTGGGGCACGCACCTGGGATACGTCATGCCAAGAATCCAACGTGAAACTTCCCATGCTCTTCAACCAAGGACAGGCCACACGCTGCCAAAACCTATCATCTCAAGTGCAATTGTTTAAATACAGATACCATGACTAAATAAAGTCCTTGGGTCACAGCACATAAGCCAGCTACTGCAACACACGTGAACTTCTTGATAGGCTGAAACATAAATTATTCCATTGTGAAGTCCTAAATGGGTTGATTTTGGGTGAAGGTACTTGAGACAAAAAGCTGCTGTGATGGATTGCATGACTCCAGGCTTATTTTCTTTGCCTCAGTTTATCCATTAATTATATGCCTCAGCTTATCCATCAATAATACTGATGATGTTTGGATATTTCAGGGATGTTAGATTCAGATGTCGTTTTAGGAACGGCAGAGCATACGGAGCTTACATGATAGTTAGAAACCTTTGAAATCTCCTTACGAGTAGAGCTGTTTAAGTATAAATTATTATTAAAATTATTAGCCTTGAGAATTATAATTACTGCTTCATTATTTTTCTCATTATGCTCATTCTATGGGGGTTTTCTTGTAAATATTCCAAATGAGCTATTGCCTTTATTGTATAATCAATTTAATGTTTGTTGGAAAGCTTTAAAGACACAAAGTGTCACACAAATTCGCAAGATCCAAGGTGAGACAAATACATAATCTCTTTTCCCAGAGAAGTTTTTGCAGGAAAATAACACTAGTTGGATGACGGCTACTTAGAGAGGATTACTTCAGATTTGTTGAGTGGCTTTGACTCCTACTTTTGGAGACGGGCTGGCTAAGATGTAATGATCTCACACTAACAGGGACACCTCCAATTCCCATTAGAAGCTGCCTGCCTTAAAAGGGCTGAGTTATAGCCCCCTTTTACTTTCTTTCTAAGCCACTGTCCATTGTCATATTTCTTATAAACTTCCTCAATCTGCCTCAATGGACACAATATGAAATACAGAAAGATAATGAAATCATCGACTCACAGAATATTAAAACTAGAATAATAAAAATTACCCTACTCTCTGCCAGGCATTTTCTACAATGTGTTACATGCAAGATCTGATTTAATCCTTACACTAGCTCAATAAGATAGTCAATAGTATTATCCCCTTTTTACACACAAGGAAATGGAAATTCTGAGACTGAGCAACCAGCACAAGATCACGCTGCTGGTTGTGTGTGGAGCTAGGATTCAAATCCAGAGCATCTACTCAGGACCATTATGAGTTCAAACATTAGCTCCTGAGAAAGTCTTCCTGGTCCCTATGCTAGAGGTCCCTGCAACAATTCAGGACAGAACCATTCAACCTCACTTCATGAGTGGTTTAAAAAGCGGTAGCTTATTTCTCACTCTTCTCATGTCCTTCATGGGTCACTGAGGAGCTCTCCTTCCTTCGGGGCTCAGGCTGAAGAGTAGCTACCACTCTGTCCTGGAAGAAGGGAGGAGAACTTCTGAGGGTCTTGTGATTGGATGTGTCAGCCTGAGTGAAATATGTCACTTCTCTTGCAGCTCATTGGCTGGGGTTACGTGGTCGAACTCAACCACAAGAGGACAGGGAGTTCAATTCTCCTTGTGCCCAGAAGGAGAGGACAATCAGATGTCTGCAAGCAGCACTAGAGACTCCTAAAGTACTGTGGGGATAATCCAGTCCAATACCTTCAGGGTACAGGTAAGGAAAGCATCCAGAAAGGTTGTGTAACTTGCTTAATGCAGTCTAACTAAGCTAACTGGAGACAGAGGAGAGATGAGAGCTCAGGCTTCAGCAGTCCGCTAAACTTTCCAACTTATCCCCATGTGAACTAATCTCCTGGAATGATTGTTTCCAGTTTACCTAGTGCTTGACCATGAAAAGAAGAGAGCTGAAAATAAATCAAGTAAGAGTCAACACTCTTTGTGACTGAAGGGCAGGAAGAGTATCCTCATAAGTAGCCTCACGCTTAGAAAGTATTAGGACACATTCACAATCCTTGAGTTCCACTGAAATTACTATTGTCTTAACTGCCCCATGAACTTGAAACCGTTACTGTCTCCATTTTACAAATAATGAAACTGAAGGTCAGAGAGGTTCATTCATCTGCCCCAAGAGGAAATGGCAGAGCAGGATGCGAATCAGGGGCTCCAGTCTCAGCATGCACTAAACTGTGCTTCCTCCTAGAGGTTGCTTAAGAAGCAGTATCCTACATCTGCAAACTCATCCCTGGACACAGAGTGCAAGCTCAGATTTCAAACTAGAACCTATCTGTCAGTTAGTATAAACATGGCAATGGTTCTGCTTAGGAGTAAAAGTCACATAGGGAATACACATCCTAATCAAATGTCACCTCTTCCAGGAAATCTTCCCTAACACCCATCAGGGTGTGATTTTTCCCTTGGAACTCATAACACTTTTTATGAACATATTTTAAGATGTTTGACCCATCTAGACTATACAGTCATGCATCACGTAATGATGTTTCAGTCAACAATGGATGGAATATATGACAGGGGTCCCATAAGATTAGCACCGTATAGCCTAGGTGTGCAGTAGGCTATCCCAACTAGGTTTGTGTAAGTACACTCTATGATGCTTGCACAATGACAAAACTGCCTGATTGCTCTGAATGTATCCCTGCTGTTAGGCGACACATGACTGTATAGGTGTTAGCTATTATTATCTGGCAATAACCATCCTGTAGGATGCTGTGAATGGAAAGACCTTTTTAAGTAAAAAACACTAGGCTAAAACTATTTTATTGAAATAGGCAGAACGGTTATAGAAATGATTTTGATAAAAATCATTTACACAATAGCAAAACAGGCTTCTCAATTGAACTGTCCAGACCCTAGAAAGCACTCAAAATCAGATGGACATCTGCTTCTTCTGGCTAGCTCAACACTGAAATTTGTACAGGTGGGGAAAAGCTCAGAAGACAACTTGATCAAGAGCTTACAAAAACTTAGGACGTTGTAAAAAAAGAAAGCTGAGGTCTATACATTTTGAGGAAGAGTGATAGCGTTGGGGGGAATAATTGTGTACTGCAGGTGCAAAAGCCAAACATTTACTTTTATAACACAGAGTTGCCTAGTTACCATATTTAGAAAACTGTGTAAAATAAAAGAGAGAAAGAAACTTAGAGTTATATTACTTGTTTTAGTGTTACTATCCATGCTAATTTTAGTTTTATCTGTCATCATTTTTTTTTCCTGTTGTAATTCAAAGCCAGCCTATCTGGAACTACGAAATAAGAGTTGCCTTGTAGGGTGGTGTGGTATACAACTTACCCTGCCCAGAGGGGAGCGAGGGTTAAAATCCAGACATCCTCAAGTTGAAGTCCAGCATGAGAGCACAAAGGGACCATTTAGACTTGGAGTCCTATAAACACACATTCGTTTCCATTGCCACTGGCACTGATAAGAAAATGCAAAATGCTACGCTCCTAGCAGAGCTGTATGCACACAAGTACACCTATAATAGGCCTTCTAGTCATTGCGTGGAAGGCCACATCTTTGGTGCTACAGTGAAATCTCTCCAAGAAGAAGGATTGAGCAGTCACCTTTGTATAGTTTTCAATGCATTCATTTACTCATTCAGCACACAACTATTAAATGACTACTGTACACCAGGCACTATGCTGGGAACTAGGTAGAAATAATCTCTAACTTAAAATATCTCTAACCTTTGTCTAGCAAGTGTAATAGAGAGTAAATGGATGATTATAATGAAGAATTATCTGTGGAGCAAAGAGGGTTCTTGGGCGCCCACAGAAAAGGGAAGGAGCCTGACTCAATTGGGGGCAGGGGGAGATATGGAATAAGTTTATTTAAAGTGAGAGCTATATGATGTTTTCCTTTAAGATATGCCACTATGAGAGGGGAGGACAAAGTTTACAAAATAAAAATAATTAACTTTTGTATACTGCCTTTACAAAATACTCCTTTGATCTTCCTAGCAACACTATGAGATCAAATTATTATTCCCATTTTACAGATGAACCAGAGGTTAACTGATTTATCTCAGATTGCTTGACTAGATGAATCTTAGATTCCAACCAGGTCTTGAACTTAAGAATTTGAGGTGACATTGGCTTTAAGCGCCTGTGTAGGAATACTGTGGGTAATCTCCATTGAAAGCCCCCACGATTACGATAATCAATTAAATTCACAAACTTTCTCATAGGTTATGTGAGTCAACAGTAACGCCTTACTTTGATATAATAATTTACAGTTTTTTAATCCCATGCCTATATAAGAAACTATTATATAACTAGTCAATTTAATCAAACAGCCAGGTTAATTGTTTTTTGCCACTTAATTGCTGATTATTGTTGAATTGACTGAAATGACTGGTAGATTTCTTTCATACATCACAGTGTTCAGTTGAAATTTTATACTGAGAAAGGGTTGAGAGGATGACTGAAATTGCTTTTTAAAACCAAATCTCATTTGAAAGCTGTTCAATATCTGTTTCAGATATGACAATTACCATGTTATTGTTATGTTTCCTTTTTCAAGAATTTAACTGTAATGAAAATAATTTTTGCTAGATTTAGTAAAATTCACCTTTATTCATAGAACTTTACTCACAGAACTTCTATGAATTTTTTCTCTGTGACTTAAAAGAAATTCTGAATCTAGACATACACAGAAAAAATAAGTCTGTGCCAACTTTACTAATTGCTATCAAAATAGAGAAAATCTAAAGTGATTCAAAATATCAAAAACAGCTTAGACTGTGACATGAAAGAAAGACTGATTATTTCTCCTTAAAATGTTTTTGGAATTTCCTTCAGGATATTCCCATGCATTCAAGTCTACATTAAGCAATTAATTTAATTCTAAGCCATTGAACTTTTAAAAAATGAAATACTACTTGAAGCAAAAGGAGGAGTTTTTCTTTAGCAAATGTGAAGATTGTCCAGGATTTTACTTGCCTGAAAGTAAGTGAATAATTATTGAAAACATATAATTACTTTGGGGGGAAGTGGATGTAGAGAGAATTCACACAAATATCATCAAAGAGGAGTGAAGTAATTTGGACAATTGGGCAGGCCAAGGATGGTCTTACTATACCATTCAAATTTCTTGGATTAGTTACTCCACAATAGCTGTGTCATTGAAAGTATTTCCGATCCTATGCCAAAGACAGAAATGAGATAAGTCAACCCACGTGTCTTTGAGAACCTGTCACGGTTTCCATTACGGTATTATTTAGTTCATACTAAATCTTACACAAAGATACCAGGGCATGGTGAGAACTTGATTAACACAAGCTTCCTGCAACCAAGAGGTGTATGGGAGATTGCCCTGGGTGCTGTTCTGCTGTAGTGAAAGGAGGCATCAGCTAAGGAGAAGACCTGGCACAGTCCCACAGATCTTCTGAAGGCAAGCCCAGAAAGCAAGCTGGACTCATACCCAGAGAGAGCAAGTTTGCACTGAGCGGTATCAGAGGAGCCTGCCATGTGGAGCTGAGGGAAGTATGTCTGGGACATGGGTGTATGGAGACCCTTGTATCACTTTGCCCCAAAGGGAAGAAGGAATGGGATTCCCTGCTAAGATCTGATGGGAGAAAAGAAGAAATTAACGTCCTCAAATGCCTCCTCCCTAACCAAGATTCTGGCTGGAAGTGGGTTGCTGGGATTGCATCTTCCTTGGTCGTGGGAGGTATCGCTCCAGCTGCGGCCCTCACAGCATGCACAGTGGATGCAGAAGAGAAATACGCTTTTTAAGCTGAGGACCCTTAAATGTTCACCTAGAAGGTGAAAAACCCAAGCCCTGCTCTTTGAGGTCTTGCAGTAAAACCTCTTTCCATTCTCTAACATGCATTTTGTAGCTAGCACTACTTCACTCTCAATTCTGTTGTCTGGCACAAAACTGCCCGATGGCACAGAAGCCCAACACGAGGGTAAAAGAAAATTGCTGAGCGCCAGCATTTCCCTTGTAATCCTTGGAGAACAATTTAGTACTGAACTTGTATCCAGGATACAGAACACTTTTTCCTACATTGAGAGGGAATGACACAACTGGGCTTTGTGGTGTGACCTAAATTCACAGATAAATATTTGGACGGTGACTCGCCCTTCACCTGGCATTAATCCTTTGCCCTTCATTTTCAGGAAGATACGATATGGCCAGAGAAGACAGCTTAAGCCATGATTGCCTCCTGATGGTATAAAAAGCTTTCATGGGCCTGGACCTGCTCTCATTATGTGACTTTAACGTTGGCAACTGAGAACAAGGCAGGTGAGGAGCAGACAATCCTTCCCCAGGGCTTGAGCTGCCTTTTCGGCAGGAAGCTGAGGAGGCTTCTGGCCTCTATCTGATGTTGATTTCTACAGCCCAAACTCAAACTTTACCCCCGTTCCCGTTTTCATGTTTGTGGTCTTTTAAAAGCACAGTAGCACCAGGAGGCATGCGCTACATCCCGGCTCTGCCTTCCTTCCACACGGTGATGAGCAGAGTTGGAAATTCCAGCACCTTCATAAACTCTAATTTATACCAATCACATTACAGCTCAGAACAGTGTCGTCTCAGGCTGTCTAATGTACAAGGTGTTATAAGGCCTTCCCTGCCTCCTTATTGATCAACAGCACTAGCTCTTAAAACCGATTTTAATCAGAAGGGGGATACACTTCTCCATGAAGTTGGGTACTGCTCTTATTATTTCCTAATGCTACCTTGCCCAGAGAAAAGGCAAATAAAAACACTAAATGTTCCTAATCGTCCTAAATAGTCTTTTTTTTGCGGAAAAGGGCCATCCCCTTTTAAAATTTCATGCATGCTGCTATTCCTCGAGTTTTATCATTTGTCAACAAATCAACTACCTGCTTAGCAGCCCTCATGAGGGATTTAAAATAGCCGCCATGAAAATCCTGGGCATTTACTATTTTTATAACAAACTTGATTGTCACCTATGATATTTCAAAGATCACTCCTCATATAGACATCACGCTGGAAATGAGATGCAGGGCCCGCTTTCCATGGAACATTATGCAGAGGCACTCTGACTAATAAATCTTTGTAGCTAATGCATTCCAGATGGAAGCCATGTCTCACAGATTTAACCTTCCTAAACCCTTCCAAAAATTCCTCCCATCAAAAGCTCGCTGAATGAGAGATGTTTGATTGAAATGGGATCATCAATACATGACAACTAAGTAATAGTACAAATGATTACTGCTTGCAAGAAAACTGCCATATTCCTTCCCACATAGACACGGTTTTGGACAACCCCCAGGACAAGAAGATGGACCTGACATGTCTTATTGGGTAGTTTACATGCTTTTTCCTTGAATCCCCACTGCCATTAACAGACGCTATTCAAGAACAGCCATTTCTGTCTCCTTAACTTCTGTAGCTGCACAACAAAGGCTGCTAAAAGGAAGGATCAAGACTTTTAGAGGAGCCACTAATTAACAGCCTGTTTAATCATGTCGCCATGTTTAGCAGTCTACATCGTTAGTTTATGTCAGGCAGACATGGTGACACATCTAAATGCCTACGTGTAGATCCTTACAGAATCAGTCATGTGCAGTGGCAAGGGCAGTGTCATACAAGACTGTAGCTGTACCTGTAATATTTAGAAACATTACAAATCACCCCATTACAGGCTTAGCTCATGCAGCCTTCAAGCACTCGGTTCTTTCTGCCAGTTGTTTCTCACACGCAGGTCAACTTACAGCCATGGTATTTTAAATATGTTTAGGGGGGAACTGAACTTCCTGGCATGATAGGAAATGCCACATCCCACTGCCTGTTCTCAGATGTCAACGCTCGGCAACAGAACACCACCTTGTGCAAGGAAGACCCAGACAGTGTGGGAAGGGGCCCACCGAAAAGTTTTAAATTCATAACTAACTTCCACTTCTACCCACTCCCCAAACATCTAAACTTAGGAGCTCAAATGCAGGGAAATCTCACTAATTAAGACTGATGAACGAAGGTCAGACTGAATAAGTGAAACACGAATGCTTCCACACTTTACTAATGAATGAATGAATGAAACGTAAACAATGCTTTTTTTCTCTGTTTTGTTTTTTCTTTCAACAATTGCATATTTGGTAACCTGAATTAACTTCTTGCAAACATTATATATCTTAAAATGGAATACCATTTGCAGCAATAGTCTGGATATAGCAGATTACTGCTCTGCTAAATTCATACAAAATGCTTATCTCTTTACACATGCCTGGTGGCCCTCTGCATGGTAGAAGCAGCCCCAGGAGCAGCTCAGAGACCAGGCTCTGCTCCAGCTCTAACGGAATGCTCATGTGATCTTGAGGCTACCCGCTCAGCCTCCAGGATGCCTCCCTTCTACACCTGATAAAGGAGATTTGGCTAAAGCTCCATGGGTCTCATCAACAGGCACACCCATAAGAATCATCTCATTTTTCCTCCAAATACACATATCTGTTCTAGAGTTTCTGATTCAGTAGGTACTGCGGTAGCATCTTGGAATAGGACAGTTGAAAAGAACTTCCCAGGGGCCGGCCCAGTGGCACAGTGGTTAAGTTAGCACGGTTCGCTTCAGTGGCTCAGGGTTCGCAGGTTCAGATCCCAGCTGCAGACCTACACACCACTCATCAAGCCATGCTGTGGTGGTGTCCCACAAAAAAAATAGAGGAAGACTGGCACAGATGTTAGCTCAGGCCAATCTTTCTCACTGAAGAAAAAAAAAAAAAAACACTCCCCAGCTGATTTCCTGTATATCCTGTGGAGAAACTAGATTAGATAAACTTTGAGACCCCTTGCAGTTCTCAAAAACCATGATTCTACTGAATTTACACGCATACTTACCTACAAAAATGACTTGATATATCTAGGATAAAAGGTCTGGAATAAAATATTCAACAATAACTGCTAACCCCTATCAAACACCTACTTCACCCTGGTGCTGTTCTAAGCACAGCACACAGATTAACATGGTTTACACTCAGAGAAACTCTACAAGGCTGAATTATGGGTAAAATCTCTTCACTATCCGTATCTATGGTTGAGCCATTGAAGGTTAAGTAACCACAATGTTAAAAGCAAATTATTCCCTGATTGGTGAAATTAAGGATAATTTTCGCTTTTTCCTTTTGCTTTATACATTTTCTTTCTAATATTTAAAAAAATCATATATTCCTTATATGACGAATGTGTTTAAAGTTTAAAAACAAATTTCATAAAGAGGATTTCATGTAACATACATTCACTGGCACAGTAAATATGGAAAACATAGAACCATGAACCTGTTATTATGTGGGTAAAAAGCTAGTCAATTACAAAAAAAGGGTGCAATTTCCAGAAACTTAGGCTAAAGGACGCAATCGTAACTGAGCATGGAACTTGCTCCCTGGTAGCCTTAGGAAAAAGGGAAATCCTCTGGAGCTGCAGAGCCACCTTTAGTCAATAAGAGGAAGCATGTCAGATCATAAGGAAGGTTGAACTTTCCCAAAACTCAAAAGTTTAAGAGAAATTTCCACACCAGTCTCCAGGTAAGGAACACAATTCTGTTATTCTAACACTCTTAAAAAATAGGTCAACAATGCAAAGGAGAACTTAAGCCCAGCTGGGGTCGAATCATCATAAAATCTGAATTGGAGAAGTCAGAACAAAAAGTCTTTGACTCTATTAGATTGCTGGCCCAATTTTTCTCTTTTTTGTTCCAGAATTCATGGATAACAAATTCAGAATGTGTTTTCTGTATAAAAGGCAGATCTTCATTATCAGGAAAAGCTATTTATAGAAAGTTCTGGTTTCTTTAATCGCAGCCCTTAAAAGGTCTTCTGGATACTAAATAATAGGAAACATTGAGTGGGGAGGGGAAACTAAAGCCCTTTATAAACTGGAGGACAAGCCGTGCTCATGAGTGACACATGCAGAAACAGCCCTGAATCACACCGTATAATTATCTTCTTTATGTGCTGGCTCTAAAATTCTTAAGAGCCCCTGCCCAAATGTCCTCCTCACTTTGATCTATGGCTGTAATCTTAAATTCAAACTCAGTCACATTGGGGAATGTCATTTCACCAGCTTTCAGGCAGGTCTTAACAACAGCCCCCTGGCTGAGCCAAGCCTGGAGTTGATGAGCGCTCCTCACCTCACCAGCAGCAGGGGCCTGGTGGGCAGGCACACCTGAGAGAGGCTGCGCTTGAGCTTGGAGCTGGCCTGGCCCAGGCACCTGGTCCACACACACGTCTGCGAGAGAGTGAGCAGCCACTGTCACTGATGATCGTGTCATTTAGTTGGGGTCCTACAGCAGGGAAGAAAGTCACTCTCCGTTACCTAATTTTTTCTTTTTCCTTTAACAATAAGGAACCATGCTTACTGGAACATAATAAGAAAGAGAGAGAGAGTTTAAACCTCAATAGGAATACCTATACTTCAATTTGTTTCTTTAAAAAGGTCATCGCTACCTTTGGTCTAGCAGATCATCAGGCTGTACATTATGACCTGATTTCTTTACCTTATCAGTCTCTCCACACTCTTTCTTCAAAAAGATTGCAGAAGAAAAGCATTTGTCTACTTCTTGAGGAACTTCTTTCACGTTAGATTAGAAAATTGGGGATTTTTTTCCATATAATCCTATTATGATCTTTAATGAATCCAGTTTGCCTCTGTGATCACAATAAAAGCAAACAGAGCTAAAAAGTCAGCGCCTCCTCCACAGAAACATCAAGCATGTGGATGCCACCTGCAGGGAGAACGCCCAGCTCGTGAGAGTCAGTGTCCAGGAGCGGGAGCACTCGAAACACCTTTCAGCTCCTTCCTTGCCTGGACGCGCTTGTTCACAAGGCCACTTCACAGTAAGCCTATATAGATTTTGGCTCCAGCTTCAGCCAAGTTTTGGGATAAGAGGGCATCAACAGTAATATGATGAGACAAAAGAGCTTTTGCAACACATTCTCAACTCCTCTTTTTCTAAGAACAGTAGATTTTAATCTCATTATGAGTTTAATACAGAGGCTGTTAGCAGACTCAAGCAAAACCCAGCAGAAGACATGGAAGCCCGAGCCCTGCCTGTGGGTGTAAATAACACTTGTATGGATACTTCAGTTCAGTATTTTAAGACAAAAGGAAGATTTTACACAAGAGTTAGAGAACCTTGTTATTGGGCTTCTGGTTTCTTCCTGTTTATAACTGTGAGTAGCCCTAAGACTTACATCCTTTCTTTATTCCTTAACTTCTCCTTGGAAAATGCGTGTGAGATAACATAGAAAAACAACAGGCCCATGTAAACTATTCTTTTAAAGTGCATGTAAATCTACAATTAAAAAGTAAAATGAACCTAAAGGAAATCATAATAATAAATCATGTATTTGTAGCAGATACTTATTTTTAATATTTATTATCCATATTAAAAGTTTTAAACTTATAAAGTGCCTATTATAAAACAGCTTACTCCAATATGTAAAAATGACCAGGAGAGAGGGGGAAATAAAACTAACATTTGCCAAGCACTTAGAACCGGTAAGGCACTTCAGGGCATTCCCTCATTTCATGCTCAAAAGCCCTATGCGGTAGGTTCTATTGGTGTCACTATTTTACAAATACTGGGAATGGGGATCCAGAGACGTGGCCAAGGTCACATGGCTTAGAAGTAGAAGAAACTCAGATCTCAACTTTGCTGGGCTTACAGACTTTGAAAGTGAGAGCCTATTTTCTTAACCACTCACTATTCTACACGAGCTAACATAGAGGGAAACGAGGAGACACGCAGAGCAAGGAAGCAGACATGGGTTCTGACACTACATTAATAGATGATCTTGGGCAAGGAATTTCCCCTTTGTTCTGTAAATATTTATCAAGCGTGTATTTTTTGTGTGTCAGACGCTGGATGCTGGAGAAGATACTAGAAATCTAGAGATAAAATACACAGTCTTGACTCTCAAGGGGTTCTCAGTTTAGTTGGGGAGAAAACAATTTGATCCACAGCAATGGAGTAATACTAAACAGCTTACGGGTGTGATAATCTTCAGCACATGTTAGGAAATGATCAAATGTCATTATTTCAAATAAAAAAGGCTTATGACAGCTACAAAGCTCCTAAGGACATCAAAGGACAATAGTCTCATGAAAAAAAGAATATCTTGAGTTTATACTAGGAAAAAAACCCTTCTATTCCACTAAATACCTTACAATCATGATGGTCAGCAATGCTATGTAACCACATCTAACTGTATGTGAGAACACTTGTAAACAACGGATGGAGAGAATTGAGTAAAACCAATGACCATGTATTGAAAACTTCTCTCTCCAATTTACTTAAGTTCAGATTTAGATAAGAGCAAATGATGCCACGTCATGACCAATTCTAATGCATAGTACAACTTAAACTACAAGCAGTCTGGGCAGTGAAATAAAGACAGCATTCAAGGAAGGTTTACACGAAGAAATAAAGTACCGAAAATTGAATGTGGAAATCTGGAACATAACTGTGCTAAATATCATCTAGACCCAGATAGTTTTTCTGTCTTATTTCATGATTAATGCAAGAATTAAAAAAATATAGTTTGGAAAACTGTACTCTAAAGGGCTGATATTGCTAGGTGCTAGGATTACAGGTCACTTTGCTTTTCTTTGTATTTTCTCTAGTGTAAGTTTTCTGCAATGAACACAGACTGTTTTCTTTTGTTCTTTTAAGATGACTTCAGATGTATCAGCAGAGCCTACCACAAGGCACAGAGTGAGGCCCAGTCTTGTTGCAGAATGGAGAAACGTCACATTAGATGCTAGGACATCAACAATCTATACGTTGCATGAAGAAAAGTGTCCCGGAAGAAAAGAGCAGCCAGCTGTCCTTTATATGAAATTCTGGTACTGCCTTTGGGGAGTTTATCCAATGAGAACTTGTCCTTGTGATATAATACTCTTTTAATGGGTGAGCCATTTCGACACTTTACATACTGCCGAGTAAGTTTCTACAGAACTTTCTTATTGTACTCAGCGCTGTCTGTGAAGTTAATTTAGGCATCAGAAAACTCAGTTGTTAATTTTCTGACTTGCCTCTGGACTCTTAAATGCTATTGCTCCAATCATAACACGTCGGAACACTTACACAGATTTCAACAATAATATCCACAGCTGGGAATAAATCAAAGCAGTTTTATCACTGATTAAGTGCTATTGAAATATGGTTACAAGACAACATGAAGCAAAGGACAGATTTCACTTGGGAAGATTAAGACGAAGCCTGGGGGAAAAAAAGGAGGGGAATCTAAACAAAATCTATGCAACATTTAAAAAAAATATAATTCAGAGTTAGAATGCATTTTTTAGCCATTTAATTCTCAGTTTCCTGAGCGTGCATGTGTTTATGTTATAGAGTGGTTCAACCATATAAAATGAATTTAGGCACAGCTGTTCTTCAAGCTACAGTGTCTTCATACTAAGACAGGGGTCAGCAAACTTTTCCTGTGAAGGGCCAGAGTATAAATATTGTAGGCTTTGTAGACCATACAGTCTCTGTTGCAGCTACTTAATTATGCCATTTTGTGTGAAAGCAGCCATGACAATACATAAATAAATGAGCATGGCCATGTTCCAATAAAACTTTATTTATAAAAAACAGGCAGATGCCTGGATTTGGCCCCTGTGATGTAGTTTGCTGACTCCTGCACTAAGATACAGGTGATTCCATCTACCCAGAAAACTCTCCAAATGAACAGGGGTAAGAGTGGAAGACATAGGGATGGAGTTGGGGAAGATATATGGGCTTAAGCACACTCAGTCATCCTAAAACTCAGCCTTATCTTTGGGGTGAATCTGTATCCTGTCCAGATCTTCTCTCTCCTGTGGCCATATATTGCAGACAATGTCACCTCTACTTTCCCCTACAGGCCTGGGTAGAGTTGGGGTAGTTAACTCTCCCAGGGCACTCAAGGTACTTTCTTTTTAAAAATTGCTTCCTTTCTCTTCTTTTCTCCCTTTCCGTCCCTTCTAGGTGCCTTTTAAGTTCTACTGCTGATTATTTTGGCCACAAATATGTCAGGGTGTCCTCTCTCTAATCATATCATTTCAGCCATCTCTTGGACTTGGCTGGCATCTGTCAAACCACGTCTCTCTTGGTGTGGGCAGATTTTGGCTTACTCATTCTGAGGCTGCGCTGACCAAGCCAAGCCAGAGGCTTAGATACTGCTATTTTGCAACCACATCTGTGCAGAGGTTTGGAGGTGGGAAAGCAGTTTTCAGCAGTGTTTGATCCTTGTCTGAGAAGCCCTTTGACATTTTCATCAAGGATTCAGATGATGGCAGAGAGATGATCCTCATTATGACTGCAGATCACCAAAACTTAAGTGTAAATGGAATTCTTCCTTGCAAGATAATCTCAATTTAAGATGATCTTGCCAACTATGAATAATGGTAGTCAGAAACATAATTAAGTGGGTAAGGACAACTGCAGCATTGTGAATCAAGAAGAATAGCTGATTGCATAAAGTGAGACACAAAATGTATGCTGTCAGAACCCAGATGGGCTCTCAGCACCGCTCCTGCTCTCGGCAATTCCTCTACACAGGCTTCATGAGCTTCTTTGCCAGTTGGCATTCCAAATCTTCACTGTTCTCTTCAAGATTCCTATTCTATCATTTCCCTGTTTTCTAGAGAGATAAATTCAGTTTTCTTCTGAAATTATGGAATTCTCTCGGGTTCTGGGTCTTTGACTCTCTTTTCTTCAAACTTCACATATTCTTGGATGATTTTACCCAAGACCATGACTTTTGCTATAACCTACTCATATCCATATGGTCTCCAAATTTGTATGTCTAAAGCTTCCTAAGTTTCAGACTCTAATCAGGTATACCTTCATCTGCATGTTTTACAGACGCTTCGAACTCTTTATCTCCCCAATTAATTAATCATCTTCCCCATCCCCTCCCTAAATTACGCCATCTTCTACATGATTCAACTGTATCAATTTTTACCACTATCTACCCAAGTATTCTGGCCAGACCCGCTAGAGTTAGCCTGTCCTCTCCACCATATATATATATATCTACTCAGTCTTCAAATCCAGTTTCTTCTACTTCCTAAATGTCATTTGAATCTCTCTGTTCTCCATTTTTACCGCCTCTACCTTAGTTTCAGGTCCTCACATTTTTCTCTTCCCTCCAAAGTAGTTGCCCTACTTCTGATACCTAAGTCCTCCTTTATATTATAGTCACATTTCTAAATTAAAAAAGTCATTGCCCAGAATAAAATGTTTAAATTACTTACTATGTCATATGAGGTCTAATATCATCTCACGCTATGTTAATACTTTTCTCCCTACCTCCTACAGACAGACAGGTATGTGCACACACGCATGCGCACACACACACACATTCTCTCTCAATTCCAACCATGTTGTACAACTTAACAGCAAGCATTGCACGCTATGCTCTTTTGTGTTTCTGTACCTTTGCAGACATAGAAATTTCTTCTATTTAGAATTCTCTTGCTCATGTGACATCTTATCCATTCATCAAAATGTAGTTTAAAAGCACTCTTCTCTACAAAGACTCTCCAAACCTCTACCACCAAGCTATGATGGTCCTTTGGACCCCATTATTCTGTATATATGCCCACATGATAGCACTGCACATGCTGGGTTTCTATTATAATTCTACTTCTCTCTCTCTGCAGATTGTGAGCTCTTATAGATAAAGACACTGCCTTTTTCATAAATGTATCCCACCAGTCAGAGTAGCATCTGGTGCATGATGCCATTTGGTAAATATTTGTAAGATGCATTACCCAATGAATGGCTACATGAAAATATAATTGTATTAGTTAATGTGCTTACCATGAGTCTGAAACATAGCATTTTACTTCAAGTAAACATAGTAAACATTAGGAGCACAGAAAATATTAGTTTCTCTCTCATTTTTCAGCATTGGTCAGATCATGCATGAAGAAACCTACAGATTTTTGTCCTCAATAATTAAAGTCGTAGAAAACATGACTAGGACTTATAAAAATCATAAATATTTTGGAAAATGAAACCTATAAGAAATTAGGCAATAAATTAGGATTACTCAGTTTAAAAAAAAAAAGAAGACCAAGAGTGATTTAACAGAAACTGTTGAGTTAAATCAAGAATTTTCTGCTAAGATTGGTAACAAGTTTTTCCCCATCTTCTCTGAGGGAGGAATGAGATAAAAATTACCTAGTAAAGAAAGTGAAAGAGTTTGAGGAATATCTATGTATCCCCTAGCTTATTAGAAAAGATGAAGCATTCCTAGAGAAGATGGAAAAAATAATCCAAGATAAAAACTGGAAGAAAAAGCTTTCAGTGGGGTTGATATTGAATCAAATGGAGTATGAGAAGATTATAGAATTGAAGCTATCATCAAGGAAAGGAAAAGAGAAAACTAGAGTCTACTAAATCCATAAAATCTATAAATGGCACTGCCCACTATAGGTGAGTTCAGATCTTCTAAAGAAAGTACTGTACCCCAGGCCTACAGAGGAGGCACAGGCATCAGCCCAGGGAGAGTTCCTGGTGCAGCCACCAGAGACAAAGGCCTGGTGGGTCTGCTGGTGACTCTTTACTGGCTGATGGGTTGGTGATTCGTTATGGCCAATCAAGAAGTTCATCATTTTTCAAAAGGATAGCCATTAAATCTGCACACTCCTCCCCACTCCTGTTGACTGAAGCAACAATAAGTGATAGTTATAGAAAGTGCTTCCAGGAGTTATAGAGCTTTGGGCCTGAAACTGGAGGTATTGGTGGAATATTTTCATCTTTGAGGTAATGACTTGGTATGAGAAAGCTGGTTGGAAGAAGAGAGTTGGATATTTTTTAATTAAAAGTATATTTTTAAAATTGTGCAACAAGGTTATAACTCACTTTTCTGGCTCAAATGGAGGAGTGCTTATAAAAACAGGAAATGTGTGTTTGGCAGATCAAGAGGGTTTAAAGGGGAAATTGGAGGCACACAGCAGAATTGGGGTGAGGCCAAGGCAAAGCTCTCTCAGAAAGTGCTGCAAAAGACAGTGTGTTTGGCAAAGATGAAATGATAATAGAAGATTTGCACCCAATACTTATGGCATTAGGAGTGTATATATACTAATGGGTAAAGTATAAGCACTAAAACAAAATAAACCTGAAATATTAACACAAAGAAGAATAATATAAATTTTAACACACAGGAGTGAGCAGTATATCATAGTTACACCAGACTCAGTGGGATGTGGCTCATGCATGAAGAATGATGACAGCGGGTACACATTGATCAAAAGAAATACAACCAATAAATTGGGGTAGAGTCGAGTCTGTTTAGAACAAACAAAAATATAAACATAATTCCAGAGGAAAAAATAATTCTAGAAGACGGGAACAAACAGAGACTATTTGGTTTAAGTAAGAGATAACTGAAGTTGCTGTGGGAGAAGATTACAGATGCCTGATGGGAGATAAGGAGGATGATTTCCCAAAGCAGATGATCAAATGGGGAAGCAGAATGATAACGGGGTGATGAGAGAACCTCAAGCACTGCTGTATTTGTTGGGAGAATTACTCAGCTAAAAGCAGAGCATCTGATAAATTCCTGCCTTATAGGCAATTTCAGCTTTCAGAAGGGAAAAGAAGAAATTTGTTTAGATGTACACTGATTTTCACAGTTACCTTAAATCTCTTTTGAACACGGTAGAAAATTTAGAACATAAAAATTGTGTTATCTCAGAGTTGAAGGAATCATAAGTGTCATCCAGGCCAACACAGGAACCCCATCTACGCTGACTCTGCCATGGTGGCCTGCCAGTCACTGAACATTTCCAGTTACATGATTGTCATGAGACTGGTTGCAGTCAGTTTAGACTGAGTTGCTTGTAGAGTGAGATTAAAATCAGTTCAATTACTGGTCTTAATTCTAATTCCTCTGAGTATATGGATTAAAACTAACTCTTCTTCCTCAAGTCAATCCTCCAAATAGTTGAAGTCAGTTTCAAGTTCCCTCAAGCTTTCTTTTTCCCAGGCTTAACCCCCATTTCACTCTGTCGCTGTTCACAAGACTTGTTTTGCATGTTTTCACCCATGCTTGCTTTCCTCTGGACAAAATGAGGGAGGAATATTGATGCGATTTAGACAAGAACTTTGAGAAAAAGCTATAATATTAAGCTGTGGTCTCTATTATGAAGAAAAGGCCGGGTATCCTCAGTTGTATGCTTTGAGTTTTAGGTGCACAGATTCAAAATATGTAATAAATAGTTAGGGATAATCTCATGCCTATAGATTCTAAAATGGAATGTTTCTCAAGGCAACTGGGAGATTCTAAGAGAGGAAGTGCTGCTATAATCTATAATGATCCACATGAAGATGTAAAGAAGAGAAAGACAGCATAAATGAAAAGAGCTGAGCTGGAAGTATGCTTATTAGCAGATATTAAAAGGATATGTACCATGAGGACAGATATACAGTAAGTAGGATGGGTTAAAAAAATGGTATAGCACTAAAATAAAAGTGTCAGAAAGGCTGGAGTCTGGAATATCTTGGAGTTACGAAAACTTCTAGAGATAGCAAGATAAGTGCACACACACTATATCTGGTATAAGACAATAAATGAGGAAGAGTCAGAGACACTTAATTAGCAAGGTTATATAATGCTGATTCACCAAGGAGGGGAAAGGGGAAAATTACTATTTTTCTTTCAAGCTTCTCTAACAAGAAGAGAGTGAAAAAAAAAGTTAAAAGGAAAAAAAAAAGAACTGTAAAGGGTTAAGAGCGTAATTAAAAAAGGAATGAAAGACTGGGCATAGTGTGTGTGTTTATGTGTATACCTGCGTACACACATATTTATATTAGATATATCAATATATATCAATTTCATCTACTTGAATAGAAAAGAATACAAATATAACAAATTAAACATGCTCATGCTTTACTATGCAGGCAAACCATAACCTAAAGATCCAGTACTGTGGGTGGTAATCTAAGGAACATTTTATTAAGGATGATTAGGAACCTACGAAAGAAGCCAGTGATCACTGGGAGCTAGCAAGTGTATACTACAAGTCTTGGGGAATTAACATTTTTTCCTCTTTTATCAGAACTTCTAGATAGCAGCCAAACAATTCCTCTAATTATAATTAGAAGCATATTTGATGTACTTGAAATTTAGGAAGTCTAAGTAGATAAAATACAGTTAAGTGGAATAATAACTAACAAACAACTGAATTCAGTGTAAACTGATGGAAGAACGTCATCCTGTAAAGGTCTCTCTTCTACGGGTTTGCTCTGGGATTACCCTGAATTATCCAGTGTTTTTACTAAGATATTCTTACAGACATTCCAAAATACAGATAAAATGTACTTCAAAATTCACATAAGGAGTATGTGAGAGAGAGAACTCACATAAGGGTTAAAGCAACGGATTCAAACTTAAGTTAGAACAAAGTTCAGAAAACACTAAACTTAAAAGTCAACAAGTCAACAGAAAAAAAACACTGAATCTTAAACTACAGCTAAGAAATCATTTCAAGAGCAAGATGGAGAAATCCTTAACTGCAGGTCTTGGGACTGAGACCTGAAGCTCTTAGTTGACCACAAGTTTCAGAAGAGTCAACAATGAAGTGGCTGCTAAACAGCTAGTGTGATCTTTTAAGCCACCTTAGTAGAAGTAAACTTTTCAGATGGAGGGATTTAGTCCTTACCCCGGTCTCTGCTCTACTGGGACTCCATCAGAACACCAGGTCGCTTCAGAGTATGAAGCAGTACATTGAGCAACCCAGAATTTAATCAGGCGAGACCTTGCGGAAGAGAGCTCTCAGGAAAAGATGTTGGTTAAGAAGGCAAAACTGGGATCAAAAAGTGAAAGATATAAAGATGTTTCTGAAAATGAGAATAGTATAATAATAAGATGGCTTCCCCAGAAGGGAGCAAGTTTGCTCTCCTTGGAAATATCTGAACAGTAGTCAGGTGACTTTTGTCAAGAATATTTTGAAAGGGATGCTTGCTTTGGAAGGAAATGTTAGATAACCTGAGAAGTTCCCGGAAACTCTAAGATTCTATGACTTTCTCTTCCATTACAGGCTACCGCTTTGACATTAGAATGCATATTAAATATTGGCCAAAAAAGTTTGGTTTGATAAAGAATGTTGCAGAAAACTATCCATGAAATTTCCTATTAGGAAAGGCGATGTATTTAGCAATCCTAATTTTTATTTGTACAATAGAAGGTTTACAAAAAATACCCACATAACTATATATTTTTTTTCTAATTCACCCTTAGGGGATTAATAGTGCCAGGAGTGAAACATAGATATTAAGTAAAAAAAATAATTATACAACATTATTCCACAGGCTTCTGGTGCACAGGCCAGTTACTGAATCGTAGAGCTGAGATGCTTCTGTTCTGGTCCAATGGCCTAACTTTACTGATGAGGAACCTAAGGACTATAAGGGCTACATTTGTTGCTAAGTTAATTATCACTGTGGAAGATTCAGAAAACATCCTCAACATATATACAAAAAATGAACATATAAGAAAAACAACTATTTGTGCTTTTTGAATAGAGTTTCTATATTTCTTATCACTTAGGGGGGAAAAATCATGTTTTTCAAACCATAATGATAAGTTGGCATTATAACAAATGTACAAAGCGAATTGCTAAGTTGTAGAAGAACTGGCATGAAATAAATCATGCAGCATTCCCCTCAATCATACTTAGTCAATACTGTCTCTGGCATGGAACTCCACTGAGAGCAGTCATTGCTCCCAGGAAAGGGTACAGTGAATTGTACACTAGAATTCACTGCTCTCCTTCCCCACCTGGGTTTGGGGACCAGCCTGAGCTGGCCCAGAGGAGCCCTTCCACCTCAGCATCCTCTGTGTACCATCAAGAAAGGCAGCATGGTCTAGTGACAAGGGCCCTGGATCAAGGTCAGATCTCTTCTCAGTTGTCTCATTTGTAACACGAGGTGCTGGGTGAATTCAAAGGGTCCATTTAGCTTTAATATTCAGTGGCTCTCCCTCCCATCATGGTCTTAACTGTCATCTTTATATCATAGTTAGCATAACCAAGCCTAACTGAGGGTGCAGGGCACAAATCTAGCCGTCTGATGCCTTCAGTGCCTCCACAAATGGCTGGCCTTGTAAGCCTGAGAAAGGAGCTCAACTGTGAAAAGATTCTCCAGCACAGGAATTCTTAATTACAACACTAAATTAAGCATTCCATTTTTATCTTCCTTCCCAACTGTTGATCAAATTGAGGACATTTTTTACTTGGGTTGGTTTCTGACCTCTTTTAAACAACTAGCAAATTTAATTTCCATTGGAACTGACTAGCTCTTACCTCCTATCACTTACTTGGGTATCCCACAGATTCTTAATTTTTTTAAATGGTCTGATTTATTATTTGAAGGAATGTTAAAAAGATTTTTATTACGATTCTCATTTTCCATTACTGTTTCTTCCTTAAGATTTGTTGACTGGGCATTGGCATGCCACAGTTCCAAGAGGAAAATGAACTCTGAGGACACTATGTCACCCCCATCTCAGCACCACAGTGAATAAAATGATATCTTAGCCAAGGGAAGTGGGACTCATGCCTTTTTCTTGTGTGTCCACCACAATGAATTTTAAGATATAACCACTCATGCAACTGTTCATTTTATCTAGATGAGTTGCATATTTCGCCCCTGGAAGGGGTATGCAATATCTCAATACACACAAAAGTGAATGTTCCCTTTGTTTCCGTAGCTTATGCAGGCACAGCCTTTGTCTCTCTCTATAGTAGCTTTCTTATCCACCACATAGAATAAACACTACGTACAAATGCCCTGTTACTTCACAAAGACTATGGTAAAAAAGGTACAGAAGAACCTCTTTCTGTAAAATGCTTTTATTTCTTTTAAGAAAAGGTACTATTCTCCTAAGATGATATTATTTATTGCTTTCTTAATTTGGGTAAGTTTGGAAATTGGACAATTGCAAAAAATTTAATTCCTGCATATATTGCACTTTTTCAACTTTAGAACTACAGATCCGGGTAGCACTGAAGAGACTCACCAGGAATTTTCCTCAAGTAGATATGTTACTGACAGTCCACAATAAGCTAAGATCCATTGCTTGTTGGAGGTGCCAAAACAGAAGGAAAAACGAAAGCATCGACTTTAGGCGCAACCATGCCTTTCACTTTGTCTTTGTCATCTATTAGCCAACGTGGAAAATTTTTACACATTGTGGGAATTAATTTTTTTGGATTTTGTCTTAAAGGTAAAATTGATGGTGAAAGATTACACATGTATATATTATCATGAGTTAGAGGCAGACTAGCTTAGTGATTCTGAGCATGGATTCTAGATGCCTGTCTCCAAGCTGGTGAAGTCATTGTTAATACGATACCCCAGCTAAGTCATTAATAACACAAGAATCCAGATTGGCAAATGTCCCATTATCATGCAAAAGACTTCTTTTCCTTTTTGAGCAACTCTCCTATAACATTCCAGTACTCCTCTTGTCCCTGGCATACCCTTGCAATTCAGCCTCCACTGCAACATATTACTGTTTAAATAGTGGAAAATCTTGCTATGATGCGTTTTTTCTACTCTGCTTCCCCCACTCTACTAGGAAAGGTATGCCTCAGCAATAGCTCCTCCTTCAGCTACATTTCCTTGCCACTTTTAGAGTCTTCTTGTCACTGTAGAGAAACTGCTTACATGCACAGCTTTATTTCACTAAACAATAAAAATGGGCTGAGAGCATGATCCATCTCGCTATAGTGTATGTCGCCTTTCTTGTGCTCAGTAACCAGTAGGAATTCCACATGAAATCATATTATCAGTTATGTTTTTTATGCTCAGTAACCATCAAGAAATTTCACATGAAATCACATTATCAGCTATGTTTTTTTAAAAATATCAAGACAATTTCTATCTTCATTTGACTGACATACATACATTATTTCTCAAATGTGTTACAGTGTATTTTCAGTACTTTAGTGCCTTCTAGCTTAATTTTCCCCCTTTATCTTCATTATAACATTCCTGGCAAAGTGAAATGTTGTTCACTTTAACAACTACTATAAAAAGATGATGCTGGAAATACATTTGGAAATAAGGGAAGAGAAATAGGCTACATTGAAATGTATGAAGATTTTGGCCAGGGTTTGGCAAATCCTCGTGGTCCATGAACACATGCTCTTCCCTGCCCTTTCTGCAGTTGTGACATGGAAGCTTTGAGCTGAGGCCCTTACTTCTGCAAGTCTATGTGAATGTACTGGGACATAATGTCCAATTTGACTTTGGCTGTGTGGCTGTAAGTATATAAAATAATTGAATCACTGAAATAGTTAGGGTCAAAGTCAAATTATGCCACTTTCTCTTCCATTCTTCAACCCAGCTCAATCCCAAAGTGGTTGTCCTTTCAAAAGCAAGGGCTATATATTCCAGTACAGTAAGGGGCTCTCCCTCTCTTTATCAATCTTGTGAGAAGAATAAAGGCCACTCTATTTGGGACAGTCAATTGGATTCCCTGAATACTCTACTGTAGAATCCAGATGGTAGAAAACTATTAAGTGGATAAAAGCTTAGGGACCAAGGGTTTCAGTGATAAGTCACTGACTTTCTCTATGGTATCAGGTAACTTCTCAGCACTGTTTTCTCTTCCCCAAGCAGGCAAGCTTGGAAAAATCGGTTCTACTCTGCTTTAGGGATCTACGTTTGGGATCACTGTGTCTGTGAATTTTTAAAACCAATTCTCTGACTAGACTACTGACGAGATCAACTAATCAGAAAACAACACAAAACAAACCAGAAACTGATCACCTCTTCTGATCTAGCTTTGAATTATAGAAATAAACAAAATCAATAACAACCACCAACCAATCATTTGACTCCCGGGCCTCCTTTGTGCCCCTGATGGGCTGCAGCCTCCTGGCTCATAAGCTGTGGTCACCACCGGAGGCTATTACTTGGTGAATGTTTTCCTTCTCATTGGGTGACTTTAAACAGCCTTTCAGAAGCCCACTAGGATGCAAAAACTGTAAGGGTAGCATGGGCCGTAGGTAGCCTCAAAATGAAAACATCAGAATAGAAGATTAGGGTGCAGCAGCTAGAATTTCAATAAGGAAGAGTTGTTGTTTTTCCTAATTAAAAAAGTCAATGTCCTTGGTTTCTCAGATTCCTAACTAGTTGCAAGTTAGTTGAACAGTTTCCACGTATGCATCTGAATTGTGCCTTGAAAGCCTCAAGGGTATCTGAACCAAATATACATATTTATTCAGGAAAATTAATTGTTTACACTGATGAAATAGGCTGTAAATTGGATGAAAATATGCAGCAATGCTTGGATATTCAGGAGAAATTTAAATACATACATTGACCTTTCAGGAACATGGATATAGAATGGTTGGCAGCGCTTGAAATGCTGCTTTATAAAAACAGCAGTTTCTCTTCCAAGATCATAAAAACAATGAAAGAATATGAAGATAATAGATTTGAGGAGAATTTTTAGGAAGGAACTTTTTCTGGTCTTGGTTCCTGTTGCTGTGATCCAATACACTGGTATGCACATGCTGTAATCACTCAAAGAAGCAGGTCACATGTCCAACCTGCTAACTTTAAAAGGTAGAAAGGTATGATGATCCCTTTAATTAGCTATTCTGGATTTAAAAAAGGAATCCACGTCTCTATTCAAAGTCTTATTGAAGCTCACGTGTAAGCTTAATTTGTCCTGCTTACAGAGGTAATAGTTGCATGCATCTACTAGTCAGGAAAGGACTCGTTAGCATGATGGTACTCTACATGTACAAGCTGCAAGTTATTTCTCTAAACCACCTGTTCTTCGTGCTGTCTTTCCGCCCCTCCTTTGCCCTAAGAAGACTCAAATCCAGGCACACTGATGATTGATTAACTGCAGAGAAATGAGCCAAGGGACATTTGGTTCTGACAAATGGACCTGCCTCCTCTTCTGAGACTGGTTGGAGCTACTGTGGAATCACTGTAATTGGGCACCAGCAGCTTCTCTCAGACTCAGAGACCCCTTATGATGCCATCCTGGAATGGCTGGGAGGCCTCAGGGACACTGTTCTGTGTGGACAGAAGAGGTGGATTAGGGCTTCTTCTACACAAAGTGTTAATGGAAATGGATCATGATGATGAAGATGGTCATGGCACGAGTAACTATAACACTGTACACACGGGTGATTAGAGCCTTATATACATTGAAAGGACAGGGCATATCGAGGCAGGTGAGTTTTAGCATGTTTGTTAATAAAACCACTCACACTTTTTTAATCAATTTCTTTCACCTACCTCCACCCTTGAGTAAAGAAATCCACATTATGTTCTCCCAGGGCCTAAGCCATTGTCTAGAAGTTAGAAGCAACTGGGTACCATATTAGACCATATCTGACAATCATTTACCACACAGGGTGTTGAAATAATTCAAGCAGGCTATGTGATACAAATCCATAATTCTATGATAATATTTAATACATTTCAGTAGGAAATTATTAAAATGTGTGAAAAATTAATGTATCTTGAGAAGTATTAAAGACAGGGCTTCACAAACTCCTAAGTTCTTACCTTGCGTTTTATGTACAAGTGATCCCAGAATATCTTGGAAATAGAAAACTAAGATGATAGCAACATTATTTTATTTTTACAGGCTATTTTGTTAACATTTTAAAAGTTTACAAAAATGTCCCAAACAATCTAATGCTAGCCAAGATCATCAAATCTAAGGTTTTTCAACAAATCTTGTTTGACCAGGTTTTGCCCTTTGATCTAGAGTACAGAGTTTGCCATCTGATTCACAGATGATGGCTAAGGAGTTACGACTGGTGGATGTCACAGTGGAGAAATATTCTGTAGATCCCATAAGTATAACCATTTGTAAACCTAATGTGCCCATCTAAATTCCTAATACTTAAACTTCTATATCAGATTAAAGATCTACAACTTCCACAAAGCCTCTCAGGCTGACACTACCCCGATCCAAACACCATACCCGCCCCAGACCACGGGGAACTTGTTAATCATGGTAATTTATATTCTCCCCAAATGGACTGTAAGCTTCTTAAAGGCAAACAATGAGTCTTATTCTTCATTGTATCCCTCAGAGCATCAAGCAGAGTACTAGAGACATTATTGGATATTTAACAAACGTTTTGTGAATAAATTAAAAATTAATGTATCTCTGTTCATATTGGACTCATAACTTTTACAGAAGCCTAAGATGTTAGATCACTGAATTAAACATTTCAATCTATAGGTGAGTCTATTTCCCCCCAATTGTCTTGGCCTTGAAAACATTGTGGCTGCTGTTATGTATATAGGTTTAAAAAAAAAAAGTGATCCAGTGATTTGAGTCGATGGCTCTGTATTGACGCAGTTTTCTTCCCACTGAGAGTCTGGCTTGGTTTATCATCTACCAAAGGATATTTTAAAGTCAGCTGCCGGGAAAAGTAATGATCCATTTGTTCACTTCTTATTCATTCAAACAAAATTCATTCAACTCACACTATATTCTAGGTATGTGTTTACATTTCTGTGAAAAAATATACACTCATGTACATAAACTACTGCAAAGCTATATGTAGCATTTTCCTAAACTGTGTTCAAAAGAAAGAACTAACTTGGTGAGATGTGAATTTTAATGGGTGAATAACCTAACAGAACATGTGAGGGGTGACCCAACAATACCATCTCAGGTCAGGCCATTTCTCATTTCTGTTACATTCTTCATCATGGAAATTTGAGGACTGTGTTTTACTAAACTGTTCTGAAACAACTATTCCTTTTTCATTTTGAACATTATTTTTTAAAAGACATGCATGCATGCAATAAAACTTTTATGGCTCCTGTTTTTAGGCTATTTCAGAGAAAAAGCTGATTTCAGGATTTCGACTTAGAATTGGGTCCAACTCTAAAGTCTGCAAGTTAAGATATTGCCTAAAATTACTATCATGCTATCCATGATTTCGATTTCACTACACTCAATTTACCACATATAAAGGAAGTCCAAGAATATAGGGCCATATCTCAGCTGCTACTTGCTAACAAAAGTAGGATAAGCCTGCCCCGAGAAATCAAGTAGTTGCCTCTAAATGTACAGAGAACATTCCAGCAGAATGTCTCACAATTTCCTGAGGCTGTGCTGGGCACTTCACAAATATTATGTCACTAATCCTCACCACAACATTCTGAGATCATTTCACTGTTTCCTTTTTGAAGATGAGATTAAATCATTCAGGGTCCCACAGAGGCAGGATTTGAACTCAGTCGAATTTCAGAGACTGTGTTTGTTCCATGATGCTATGTGGTCTCCATATACTGCCTTGAATCTAAGACTAAATCTAGACAGAACTATAAGTTGAAGTCATGTTTTATTATTTTCTTGACTAATAGGAGCTTTTAGAATATAATTGATGATGATATAAACCTACTGATAAACTACTCAGAAAAACATCCCATTCCTATAACTTCATGGTCTAGTGGTTTTTTTGGCCTCATTTTGTCACAGAAATTTTCTGACACTACAAGTTTCTTAAAATGCAGTTAATACTAACTACACATCTCCACAACCTGATGACATGGAACAAACATTAAAGAACTCTTTGCATTTAAAAGTGTGGTAAATGCAAAGATTTCTCCTATTTACATATGCAATACAGACAAGTAAATCAATGACATGGAGTACCTATGTAATAAAGTAATTGCTTTAGAAATGTGTGTGATAATTGCATATCAGCTGAATAATTCATTACTAAAATTATTGGTAATGAATGTTAATTTAGTACGATTATCTCATGTGTGGGAATATGCTGATGTACAGTGATTTACAGTAAACTTTAAGGATGATCATTTTATTTTTAGACAATTGCGTGTTCATTAAATACGAAAAAATGATGACAAAACAGGTTTCAGTGATGCATTCAATTTGCAATGATAGAGTTTCAATCACAAATGGCTTTTGGGTTATATTAGCTATAGACTATAAATCATATATAAATATGTGTGTGCCGGTGATATCATGCAGAGCTGGCCAGCAGAGGGCTCCTTTGAAACAGAACGTGAAAAATGAGACTGCTGTTCAAACTGGAGCCAACAAAGTCCTTTTAATAAACTATACTGAGGCTTAGCACAGGTTTATTCCAAACCAGCCAATGGTTTGCAATCCATTTTCCTAGAGATTGCAATTTCATGTATTTATAAAGGAGCTCGTATGAGTTCTTCATGATACATGTCCTATGAAAATATAAAGTGATAAAGACCAGATATTCGTTAATGAAATGCAAGCAAAACCAACTAATAAGTGCCCACAAGCTGTATAAATAGATGTACATTTAATTACCTTTACATAGTAGCGCAAAACAAATTACAGAAATATTTTACTAAAGGGGAACCAATTTTTTTCCAAAGAAATATATGTAAAAAAGACTGTACAAACTTTCTCCTTTTATTAGAAACTATAATTGTTTGTGGAAAGATTGTCCCATTCCTCTCAATGAGGAGGATGGCAGTTCTGCAGATTCTTTTCCTTTAGAAATGATTTAGAGCTACTTAAATAAGACAAATAATTTTCTCCTTATGTAGTGATTCTTATTTCTCTTAATTTTTAAAGAAATACCTTTTTTCTCAAAAATAAAATCATATGATACATTACATCATATCACGTACGAGTGAGTGATATAAACAGTGCTATAGTGGTCAGGCTGATCACTGCTTTTCACATGGACTGCTGAGTGATTTCATTTTTAAAAAGAGGAAAGGCTAGGTCATGTAACAACTCTGAAAACTTTATTATTTCATTGGAATAACTAATAAGTAGGGGGGAGGGTGGGAACTCACAGAGATTATCATGTTCTTAATCTGGAAGTTATAGACTGCTTCTAAGGTATCATAAAGATGCACCAAAATTGACTATTCATTCAGCTCAACAAAGTTTGCATTTAATTTTAATAAATGGATATGCCACTGGCACTTGTTGAGCAAAGGGGAACTTTAGACTCCCAAAGAAGACACTGACATGTATAAAACAAAGGCAAGTGCTAACAAATCTTTAAAATAGCAATCCAAAATCCTTTGTAATCACTGACGTGGAATTTATTTTGTGTCTTACAGCCATAAACCTAACAGTCTACAATCAGGATAGAGGAATCCCATTGCTCTAGAGTTGGCAGCAATTCCAATATCCAAATTCATGACATAAAAAATATTTAATGTCCCTTAAACAAACAGAAACTAATATGTAAAATGTTCATGTTTAAATAATTCTTATAATAAACAACCTATGCTGATTTGTGTTTATTTTTTGTTTTGTTTTGTTTTCTTTCTTGTCATATTAGAGCCAGGCACTGGTATTCAGTGGCACCACAGACCAGAAAAAGTTAACATCCATATTTAACCAGGGATATATTAGTGTGAAAAGCTAGAAAAGCCAGATGTAGTAGAATGTCTATGGTAACAAGTCCCAAATCATGCTGATGTGAGTATTTATTATCTCAAACATGGAAAGTAATCAACCAACACTGTATCATCTCAGAACGTAGCACCACTCTAATGGAACCCTGGAAAAACAATCAGATTATAATTTTGCATTTCACATGTGCATTTTAAATGCCATTATTTTCCCCTCTTTTGATCCTTCCTTTGTATTTGTAAGAGGAGCTTTCATCTTCAGATACATGTGCAGGGAGGTGCTTGGGAGCCTGAATCCCTCCATGTTTATGATGCCAACAGCCATCCAGACTTTTGCAAATGACACAGACTATACCAAGACAGTTACATCTGCCTGCTTAACCCCTCCACTTGCCTGGGCAGTTCAGGAGCTCCTGCTGTGATGTTTTGTTTGCACACATGCACAGATAAAGGCCACCACTCTTCTCATTAAACAAGAAGGCATGTGGGAAAATTAATAATTTAATTTGCAAGGAGAAGATGGATGTGGAAATCAAATGTAAGTCTACAACCTTTCCTGAGCACTCACCTTAGTGTCTGAGGAAATCTGAGGCCACTTCTGCCGCCTGACTCATGTCTCTGGAATAACATCAAAGTGTCAGTGAATCAGCGCTTTCAATTGAGTAGGCTGGGAAGGGTTATCTTGTCATGGTGCAGACCCCCCAAGAGTGGGAATGTGGCTGGGAGAGAGGGCAAGGAAGGGTCCTGTTGGAATCATACCATAACATGCGCTCTGCTAGGACCTCCGGTGCTCTATAGAATCTGAACAAATCCTAGAGGGGGATGCATGAACAATGACTCAAAGACTCAACAAGTGTTCTATGTGATCACCGGCAAGTCACAGACAAGTATAACCTCTCAGTTTATTCTCTACTCCTAGGAAATATGTTGCTTTTTTCTTTCAAAGAAAGAAAGGAGAGAGGGAAGGGAAAACAGAGGTGAGAACCAGAATCTGGTTTTCATCCTATACTACTGGGTTCTGACCCTGAGCTGCTCCGCCAGCATGTAAGAGCAATGACAAGCACTTCTTATTTTATAATCTTGATAAAGCCTCATTTCCTCGAAAAGTTTATGTTTGGGGTTTTCAGGATACCCACCTGGATGATGGTGAAATTTTCTAAACCAACAGCTCCATAAATGACACAGGCAACAACCCCTTTTATCTAAATGATGAAACGCTCACACCCCTATTGAGGTGACCAGATGAGCCATTACTCTGCAAACTTCCGACCTTCATTCTCCTCTCAAACTCTTGGTTCAGCCCCAAAGGGCATCCACAATAGAGAAGAAATTTTAGCTTTGCAATTTTCTGCATAGAAACATGGAGAAAGGAACAACTTATAAGAACAAATTCCTTGAAGCAGGGGATACCCCGGTGGCATAAATTATTATCATCACAACCAAACTTACAAAATCTATCTTTGAGTTCCTTTTATTTAAGTTGATTCTTTTGAACTTCCTCATAGCCCATGCTCATATGCAGAGATCAGAAGACATCCACAAATAAGGTGCTAGTGGGAAACTTTTCGTAACTTACCCTTAAGTCATATATGGTCCTTCTTATATAAAGATTATATCATTGACCCATGGTCAAAAGGAAATATCCTTTAAACGGCTTTTCTACTAATGGTGAGAGTTCCATATACACTCTGTCCCACGTCTTAATCAAAAGCATCAACTGGAAGCTAGATGGCTAAGGACAGGGTGTCAGGTGTGGCTGTCGAATTGTATAAACCTCACCGGCCCAGAGAAAAGTGGATCCCTGGACATGGTCTCAACAGTACAAGTACCTGACCAGCCTAACTAAACTTAATAAAGATCAAAGAGACAGCACAGGGTTAAACAACAACAATCTGAATTTGAAGTCAAAACAGGTGGGTTTCACTCTACCCGTAACCAGCTACATTATCTTGGGGAGGAGAGTTAGCTGACTGGTACCTGAGAACATCATTATGTACTTCACAGACGCCAGTTCATCTGACTAATGCTTATCAAAATGTGACACCCCTTAACATCTACTTATTTATTTTTCATCTTTCCTCTCTAAATACAAAGATGCCATTTTTGTCCTCTTCTACATGATATGCTTACAAATATTTGGGGATAACCTTCATATTCCTAGGAAGTCTTTTTTTCCTCTCTAGCTTAAGCATCTGTGTTTTCTCCAACATTCATCAAAGAACATGATTTCCAAGCTCCTCACCATCGTGGTTTCCTTTCTCCAAAAGGTCTCTAGTTTTGCTGGTATCCCTATAAAACTAGAGAAAAAGCAACCCACAAAGCTGACTGTACCATATTGTAGAGTTAGGACTTCGTTGTGAGAGCTGATTGACCTTAATAAATAAAAATACTGAAGCGAATGATACAGCCTGGAATAGAAGCCCGCTCACCAGTGACAATCACAAAGCTCAGGGGATTTAGAGAAAGGCCATTTCTTCCTATTGATAGCAAAGTTTATGTTTTCAAGTGGCTGGAAGTCCACATTAGTCTAAAGATTGGTCTAGTGTTCAATGTGCCTCTAAACACCTGTAAACACCCACCTAAAATGTGAATGTATCATTTTCATAAAAGAGCCTTTCCTAATCAAGTAGATTAAACAAGATGCTGAAGGAAGTGAGATTTTCATTTTTTAATCTGTAATGAACATTAATGTTCAACATTAGCAATTTTGCAATTTATACTACTTTATTTGAATTTAGCACCAGCAAATACACGTAAGGATTTGTATATATCTAAAGACAAATTCATATGCAGATTTTAAGAACTAATTATAGCTGGTAACAACAGCTCACATTTATCAAGTACTTACTATGTGCCAGGCAGTTCATATTTATCAAGCAATTACTATGTGCCAGGCATTGTGCTAAGTACTTTGCATGTAATATTTCATTCAATCCTGATAATCCTATGAAATACATGATATTATTAATATCCTTGTTTTACACTAAAATTTAGAGAATTTAAAATACGTGTCCATGGTCACTCAATAGCCAGTGGTAGAATGTGAGAACTGAACCCAGGTCTATCTAACTTGGACATCCATGCACTTGATCAGCTCTTGTGACTTCTCCAGTGTCCTAAAGCAAAGACCATCACTCCACAGAATGAAAAGACTCTCTGGAAGCCTTGAGGTAGATCCTAAGTTAACAAGTATTTGGAGTTGAGTCCACAGATTCTCCAACTTATCATTCAAAGAAACTTAACTGTGACACATAAATTACCACTGGAATAAAATACCCAAACTGTCACCTCAATGGTTCTAAGTATATATATTCATTCACAGCAATATGCAGTAGGAACAAATCATATCAGCGAAGAATTAGTTTAACTAATGATAAACTTTGAATAATCACAGTTGCTGTAAATGTAACAAGTAAATGAGTGCACCGTGCGTTTTTTCCGTTCCCTATGGTGGTCTCCACCAACATAACTACCTAGAAATAAGACCTATTTTGTTAACAGACACTAGAATTTACAGAAGAATATTGATCCTCAAAGAGTCAGTTATTCATTCAATAAATATTTATTGAGTACCTTTACGTGCCAGGCCCTGTTCTGAGCACTGGGGATACAGCAGTGAACAAATCAGCAAAATTCCTGCCCTTGTGGAACTTATATTCCGACAATTTTGTTGACTTTCAAGGTGCCTGGCTCTTTTCTCTTCTAATTACCTTTGGAAGCAGATTCAAAGTTCCACAGGAACAGTCTTATTATCCTATGCTCACATCATGAACGTCTGGATGCTGGCATCTGACTTTCCCTTAGTCACATTCATAGAGAGGGTGATTCTCCTGCACTAGACGCTGCGGGAATGCAAGAAAAGTCCAAACCATGGCACGGTATAGAAGTAATGCCTCTCTGGCTATGGAATTTACTCCATGATGTTTGTAGCAGGAAACATGTGCACCTAATTATTTTCAATTCAGATTACTACAATTGGTTTGTACTCTTTTAGGACAACCCAGGGAGGAACACGTGAGGTGGCAGAGAGAAACAGGCTCAAAGTTCAGTGTGGCCACAGCTGGGAAGTTCAGTAGCTCCTTTGCATACAGATAAAGAAGAAGGATGCCATCCTCCCAAACAATGACTCTTCCTTAGCTCGTAGGAGATTGTTTTCGTAAAAAAACAAAATGTTATCTTTCAAGTTATCAAGTGCATTATGAAATTACGACTATCTCTCTACTTGGCTAAGGAAATGATAAATCCAGCTGGATAAAAAGCAGTCCTCCACCTTATATTATACATATGACTTACCAAGATTTGTGCAAGGCCTATAAAATCATGCCTGTAAAATGTTATCCATCAATAAAGAAAAATAGAACAGGTCAAAAAGCAGTCAAGGTAAGTCAAATTAAAGCCTCTGGCTTATTTTCCTGCATAATGTCCTACAACTGAATGATAAGAAAAAGTCTGCCATAACTCATTGCCAATGTAACACCTTCAAACAAAACTCAAATTTCTCATGATAAAGAGAGAAGAGGCCATAATACAATAAGACTCTAATTTTTTAAATTAACAATGTGGGGACAGTTTGACCTATTCTTTAGAATGGTTCTTACCAAATGTATAAAGAGGAAGATAGCATCATGACTTTGGGTCCATGGACCAACTCTCCCCTGTAACCCATCTTCACGAACTCTCCCCTTTAGCATGAACTGCTTAGTTCATCACTTCAACCTCTCTCTTAACATTATCTGAAATATCATTGTCCATGACCTTCTGTCACATCCTTCTGGCAAAACCACAACTCTAGAGGAATCAAGCTATCTTTGAGCTCCCAGCCTAAATCCCTTTGTTGCTTCTCACACAACCAGGCAGACTATCCTACTCTGAACTCATGTTCACGGACCCCAAGCAGGTTTACAACCTCATATACATTCCAGTAGCTTCCAGGTTGGTAAGCTCTCCCCTTCTCCTCAAGTATTTTAGACCTTCTCTGCTCTTTCAGATCTTACCTCCACTATACCTCCCCCTCTCTCTCAGCAGATAACTTTACCTCTATTCCCAGAGACCAACATAAGGGAACCTCTAACCTTCCTACTACCAGCCTATCTGCTTCTGCACGCACTGTTTTTTCAAGCTCTCTTCTTAACGTGGAGGCAGAATCCTCTTAGGGAAGGTCATTCCCTCCATCTGCGTTCACAAATCTCCTCCATCTTCATCTCCCTTCTCAATCAACCCCTCTCTTATCTTCATCCTCTCTCTTTACTGGCCCATTCCTCTTAATGTCGAAAGTCAAGAATGGCAGACACTTTTCTGTGTCTACCAACGGTCATGCCCCATTCTTTCCAAGAAAGCAATGAGCTCAGGGAACATGAGTCCCTACCCTAGTCCTTTCTCAACAGAGGATGACTTGATTAGTCTAAACCAATGGTTCTCAAACTTGAAAATTCATCAGATTTGCCTAGAAGGATTATTTGAGTAGACTGCTAGGTCCCACTCCAGAGTCCTCCATTCAGTATGACTGAGATGGAGTCCAAAAATTTGCATTCCTCTAAGTTCCCACGAGATGCTAGTACTGCTGGTCCAGAGACCACTATCCTTGGAGAACCCCTGGTCTAGCTCATACTTGACAATCACATTCTCCTTTGCTAATGGTTCATCTAGAATGGTAAAATAACTCAGTTCTAGCCAACAAGATATAAACAGAAGTCTGACGGAGTAGGGGTAAATAAAAGTCTGGGAAAGAATTTTGTTCCCTTGTAAAAAGACAGAGAACAAGGATCATGTTTCTGTTTTTGCTTTGAATGAGGTAATGTGGATTTGAAGAAGCACGCTAGTGTCCATTAAGTGTGAAGCACAAGGACAAAAATTCAAGAGAAAGCTAGAGTGATAACATAGAACCTGGCTTGAGTATACTTGTTTTTAGCTGCTACAGCAACCCTGGATCCATCCATCTCCAATCCTCTCATTATGCGAGATAAATAATAAAGGCATTTAATAAAGCCACCATTAGTTAAGTATTCTCACTTGCAATCAAATACAACTAACTAATTCATCAACTCCCAGACATCTAAAAATATCCCTTTTCAACTCCATATTCTCCTCTAGGTAGAATCCTATCTTGCTCTTCCATTTAAACAAACTTTTAGAGTGACAAGTGTCCTCCATTCTCTTATCTCCTATTGGCTCTTCAGCTCACTCCAATATGTCTTACACAGTTTCACCCCACCAAAAATGTTCTCACCAGGATCTCACCATAACCGTCTTTATTATAACAGATATTTTTCAGGCCTAGTCCTACGTGATTTTCCACAGCATTGACACTGTTTATTCTCTCATTTTCTTGATACAGTCTCTCCCTTGGCTCCTATGGTCCTGACATTTTCTCCTGGTTTTCTTTCTATATCTCTATCACTTCTGTCTTTCCCCTAGTCGGCCCTTTAAGTACTAGCGTTACTCAGAAGTCATGTCTCTTCTCTTTTTATATACAGTCCCCCCTCAATCTCACTCATGCTCTGAGTTGCTTCAACTATATCTCTATGTAGATGGCTCCCATACCTGTATCTCTTAACCAGACCTAGCCCCAATGTTCAAGTGCTTTCTCCTCCACTTGATGCCTCAGACACCTCAAACTCAACATGACCCAAAGTGATTTCACTATTCCCACCCACCTACTTCTCAGACCTCTTCTTCCTCTCATATTCCCTATCTCATGGACTGGCACCATCCTTACTTAGCTATCCAAGCGAGAAATGTGGGAACAATCCATGGATAATTCTTCTTTATCTCCTTGTTTCAAACCAGTCATCGATTATGTTTCTTAAATATCTCTTGACTCAATTCCCCCTCCCAGTTCCGTCACTGTTTCCAGGCTTAGAATAGTATCACGCATTGCCCAGATAGCTGCCAGCCCCCACCACCAGTGTCTTGACCCCCAGGCTAGCTGCAGCCTAATTCCTAGCTGCATTTGATCACATCGCTTTCCATAAAACCCTTCAAAGGCACCCCTGCTTTTCCTCTGGAACCCAGACCTGACCGTCAAAGCCATGCAGGTGTGTCCCCCGTCAGCCTCTCCTCCTACCCCTTGGTTCTCTCGCCTCTAGCCACTTTAGCCTTCTGTTAAGCCTTGTGTATTTCTCATGCTTCCTCCTGTCACCAGGCCCTTGCACATGCTATTTTCTTTGTCTAAGATGTTTTACCCTCCCCTGGCTTCTGGCTAACTAACTCCAGTTTATCCTTTAGATTTCAGCTCAAGTATCAATTTCTCAAGGAAACTTGACCATCCAAACCAGACCACATCAGCTCATGCCCATTTAGCACCATTTGCCTCTCCTTGGGAGCACTTGTTAAAAAGGTAATTTTGTTTTCATGTGTGACAGCTTGATGAGTGTTTTGTCTCCTTCACGGGAACCATGTTTTATTTCTTGTTTTGGTTCACCAGAGTTGAGCACTCTGTTTGAGCCCTGGTTCACATTACATCACTATTTGTTAAATATTCAATTATAGAAGGAAGGAAGGAGGGGAGGAAGGAAGATAGGTAGAGAAGTTGGTTTCTTTTCAAGTCGTTTCTTCTCACTACACCATAACTTCCTTGACCGTGGCAAGCTACTTTGACTGTTTTTGACCTAAGTTAAATTCTTTTGCTACATACTTCTAACGCACCCTTCCCTTAACATCTCTTACATCTGTTATTATTTGTTTAAAGTCTGTTTTTCTTTCTTGACTAAAAGGTGCATGAGGACATTTATTTGTCCCCACTGAATCTCTCAGTACCTGGTATATAATAGGTGCTCAAAATACGTCTGTTGAATTAACGTACCTTTTCCCTCTTTTCAATATTTCCTTTAAAAGGCCATATCTAGTACATATTATGCAAGAAAATAATGAACACAGTGGGTATTAATATGTATATTAACTTAACTTCTCAAGCATGCTACTCTGACATTGGTCAAGGTGGGATCAGAATAAAAATGTGCATTTCCTGTTATAGATTCAGCTTTGTTGACTTTCAGCAAGGCTTTTGGGGCAAAATTGCTGTGTTGGAAGACAATGTCAAATGCAACCAATTACATCTCACATCTCCCTGGAGTGAATCTAGTGATAGTGCATAAATTAAGCAAAATTAAATTAAATAATTTGAATCACATAAAAAGGCAAAAAGACTACGGTCAGCAGGGAGAATCAATTCAAAATGTCTTGACCATCAATAAACTCTTTATGCCCTTCTTGGTCTGTGGTTACCTAGGCCTGAAATTATAATTCCCGACTTCTTCAGGCAACCCAACTTGCCCACCAAACTGCTAGCACAGATTTCTCACCTGCCTTCGCAAGGTCCAGTGAATTCTGCTCTTCACACTACAGAGACAGGAAAGTCATGGACTGCTCTGAGTTATCTCAGAACTCAGTCTCTACCGAATGTTTCTTGCTGGACGGTCCCCCACCCCAGCATATATTGTATACTGAACAAACCAAATGATCTCACCATTATGGGCTCCTCTATCAGAGGAGAGAAGACAAATTCATTCTATTGAATTTTAAAAGTTCCCTATTTCTTTTCTCTTCACTCACCCCAGATGGCACCTATCTGAACTAAAATGTGTCACTTTGCAGCAATCTTAGTTGCTAAGTATTAACCAAACACTTTAAAAGAGATATCAACAAATCCATAATTCCTTAGATAACAATGAGAATATACAGAAAATTGTCTGTTGAGAAATTCATTCATTCAACAAATACTGAAGGTCTACGCTGTAGCAGGTATTTTTCCAGGTGACTGGGAATATAGCAATGAATCAAAGTGACCCATCCCTTATGAAGCTTGCATTTTAATAGAAGATACAAATATAAAAAACACATACATACACATTCCTCATACATCTGACACTTTCCAAACCCTTCTTAGATTCTCCATAAGGACCAGGGGTATAACAGTACAGAAGAAAGATAGTTCTACTCTCTCTTTATACCTGCAGCTTTATCCTTTTTACTTTTTCCTCTCTTTCTCTGTCTCTTCATTCTTTTTTCTTGCTTGGTATCTTGCTCAGACCTTGTGAAATTTTGGGAGTAAATCTATCTTTTTTGTAAAGGAGACACACCACTGCCATCTTTACCTATCCCCTACAACATACTTCTCAACTGGGCTCAACTTAGTCGGCAAACCTCATAGATTCTGCATATTTCCCCATCAACTCTCAGATGAGGATCTCAAAATGTTATCGTATAACACTTACTAAGAACTGACAATGTGTGAAATGTCATAGAGAGCTGAGAATTAGTCTTGGCTGCTGCTCAGTAGGTTCACTAATGCAAACTTTAATCCACTAAGGACACCAAAAACTGCCTGAAAGAGCTATTAGGACAACTATCAGAAAGTTCAATTTGTTGTCTCAAGGTCACAACAGTGGCATTAGTGCCAAGAATGAAGAGCGAGCTACAAAACTTGCCCTGTTTCAGGTTACCTGCAAAAAAATCTCAAAAGTAAAAAATTAGTCCAGTTCAACAAGTGATGTCGTTTACTTTCTGTCCATCATGTCTACTTTCAATCTAATCATCTTTCTTCTTAGTACCAAATACTTTTCTGGTTGTTTGAATAACGTGCTAGTATCTTTTCAAAGTATAACGGG